>NW_027438270.1:0-300000 GCF_000715075.1 Nicotiana tabacum | reverse complement strand
GAACGTGCTGCGCTGACAAAATAGTATCCGAGGCTTTCGACCCTTAGCCCGAACGGCCTCGAATACCGGGGGGGGGGGGCACCAGGCCCTCAAATATATCGAGTTTAGATGCAACAAAGTCTTCTCACAACAATAAAGAAAAAATTATAAGAGCCAAAATGGTCAAAATAAACCATGCTCATATTTGATTGCCCAAAAACATATGTACAATGGCTTGAGATTTATTATGCAACCAGAATTAACAACCACTCGAATATTAAGCCTACGGGCTTCCACATTATCTCGAGTTCGAAATAATCACTCGAATATTAAGTCTACGGGCTACCACATAATCTCGAGTTCGAAAAAAACACTCGAACATTAAGCCTACGGGCTACTCCTATATCATGTTCGATATACTCGGCCGACCATTGAGCCTACGGGTTACTTCAACATCGAGTTCAAAATAATCACTCGAATATTAAGCCTACGGGCTTCCACATTATCTCGAGTTCGAAATAATCACTCGAATATTAAGTCTACAGGCTACCACATAATCTCGAGTTCAAAAAAAACACTCGAACATTAAGACTACGGGCTACTCCTATATCATATTCGAAATACTCAATCGACCGTTGAGCCTACGGGCTGCCAAGTTCGAACAAGGACCCAATCGAATTTGAAGCATTGAAAAAGCTACATTTACTCAGAGTTTACGTTAATATTCAAATCATCATCAACTCAACAAGCAAAATCAACCTTGTCATATATATATATATATATATATAATTGTATATATATATATAATTGCCTACGTAATTAATTTATAGGTAATGAGAATTAGACTCTAAGCTTCTGGGTCGAGGTCTTCCTCACCCTCGGACCCGCTTTTGCTACCATCATCGTTATCATCGTCATCATCATCAGAAGCCAAGGCTTCAGCTTTCGCTTCGAGCTCTTTTGCCTTTCTTACCTCTTCGGTAAGATCGAATCCTCGAGCATGAATCTCCTCGAGGGTCTCCCTCCGAGATCTACACTTAACAAGTTCGGCAACCCAATGAGCTCGAGCATCGGCAATCTTCGCCGCTTCCCGGGCCTCCACCTGAGCGGCCTCGGCATCAGCTCGATATACAGCGATAGACTTATCCACCAAAACTTTCGACGACTTAACCTCCGCCTTAGCCAGCAAGTCGTATCTCAAGCTCATCGATTTTCTTAGTCTGAGCCAACACCTTTTGCTTGACGTTTTGAAGCTGAACGTCGGCTGATAGTAACTTTGTTAAGATGGTTTCTTTCTCCACTGCCAGGCGGTCAATAGTCTCCTTCCACTGGTTGCATTCGGCCCGGATTTGATCGACCTCCTCTCGAAGTAGCCCGATCTTCTCGATCTTTTGCTGCAACTGAGACAACGGATGGTTAACTTCCACAGTCGAGTCGAATCCATACTTTAACAGAACAAGGCTCACCTGCTGATCGAGCTCGACCCTTTCTTCATGGACCTTTGCCAAATCCGCTTGAAGATCCTTGATAGCCTCCTCCTTCTTGCTACAAAGAAGCCGAAGGTCATCCCTCTCACCTAATACCTTCCGGAGTTCGGCCTCACACTGGCTAAGATCAAATCGAAACCTACCGATGGCCTGCACAGTTAGGAACTGTCATCAACACCAACAAAGCAAAAAAAAGGGGGGATCACCAATATCGGAACCGCCAAGTATGGAAAAGAACAAAGGAGCCAAGTACGAAAGAATCATTACCCGAGTAATAAAACGCTGAGCTTCCTCTAACAAAAGAGAGGCATCACCGATATCGGAACTGTCATCAACACCGGTAAAACAATCCTTAAAAGGATCCGCTGCACCTGAGCCAGCACCAATATCGGGAGTCTTCAGCTCTCGAGCCTCCTTCAATGCCTCCTCAGAAAAAGACGAAAGGGAAGGTGAATGACCCATTGCCATTGCCCCGAGCAAATCACTCGGAGTACTTCAGTCGAGACCTAGGTCTTCGGAACCAACCCCGATGGGCACGACCGCCATCGGCTCAGCAGCTTTAACAACCTCGACTGCCTCCGCAGGTCGGACTACCAAAGCCGAGGAGCTATCTTCTTCTTCTTCTTCCTCCCTCAGTCGATGGACCGAGTCGATCGAAAGGGCAATGATTTTTCTCCTCACCATTCGAGTTTTGGGCTTAGGATCCTCCGGCCGAGAGAAAGCCCTTCGTTTCTTTTCTTTCCCCTGTTCCAGGACCGGGGACTTGTTGCCTTCATCAACGCTCAAAGGCCGCAGAACGGCATCCCTAGTTACACCTATATACAAGGGAAAAATCAATAAATGAACGCAAAATATACCTCGAGGGAAACAGGAACCGAACCTCACCATGATTCTTGGCCTCCCATCTACCTTTGGTCAAATCACGCCAAGCGCGCTCGGCATAGGATGAAGTCGAGGCTAACTTTCGAACCCAATCCTCGAGATCAGGCACAACTTATGGCATCCAAGGTGCAGCTGAGCATCAGAAAATAATATTAGCAAACACGAAAAAAGACACGAAAAGCAGACACGGATCACTTACGGTCGAAGTTCCATTTTTCAGGAAACGGCATCTTTTCCTCCGGGATAAGATCACGAGTCCTCACCCGAACATATCGACCCATCCAGCCTCGATCCTTATCTCCATCGATGCTCGACATCAAAGCCTTCGATGCCCGGCGATATAGCCTAATAAGTCCACGATAAATCTGAGGCCGATACAATCGTATAAGGTGGCTCAGAGAAAAATCCAACCCTCCGGCTTTGATAGAGAAGAAATGCAATAAGATGACTATACGCCATAAGGAAGGATGAATTTGGCTGAGGGTGACCTGATATCTCCTGCAGAAATCAAAAATCACGGGATCGACAGCTCCCAACGTAAAAGGGTAGGTGTAAACACTCAGAAATCCCTCCACATAGGTAGTGACGCTCTCATCAAAGGAGGGGATTTGTATCACAACCTCAGAACCCCAGCCGCAATCTTTCCTGACGGCCTCGAGGTTAACCTCCTCTATAGAGCACATATACATTGATACGTGCTCACACCGATCCGGAACGGACGAAGGATTCTCCACTTTAAAATCAGCTTTTGAAATACACGAGCCGGGAATATAATCTTGAACGGATGGCTCGGTCGACTCCTTATCGTCACACGGCCGTGAGGAAGAAGATTTCTCCTTGTGAGGTACGATTTTTGAAGTTTTTGCCATTAATACGAGAAGAAAAAGTTGCAAAGAAAGGTGAAAGAGGGGACGGCACCGAAACTCTGGTACAAGTGGCACTAAAACGACGAAATAAGAGAAACTAATCAAAGAGAATTTGGGAAAAAAGGAAGCACAAAAGTGGAAAACATTGTATGAGAAAATCATTTATAAGGCACAGCGATTAGTCTAGCGGTGGCCGACCACCGACTGACGCGCATTAAATGTCTCGATAAAACCAAATTGATGGGACAGCTATCACGCACGTCATAGTCAAAGCCGATAGAAACGTCATTGTCGATTGGGTCGAACCTTAGGGAAATCACATCGTTCCTCGTCATCCCCTTTTCGAGAAATGAAGGGGCTATCTGTATACAGTTAAAACCAATCTTCGGTCGTGAAGATCGATCGAGGATGGCATTTCAATCGAGGGGTACCTTCATGGAGACCCCGAGCGAATTTCGAGATAGGGGCGTCGAGCCCGGGCGTTCGAATCGACCGAGGTAACATCGGTCGATACAGGTCCCGAACATCGATGCCCGAAAGTGATCACCTAGCTCGAAATCAAGGCCGAGGTTTCGATCCGGTACC
Organism: Nicotiana tabacum; assembly: GCF_000715075.1. Classification (NCBI taxonomy): domain Eukaryota; kingdom Viridiplantae; phylum Streptophyta; class Magnoliopsida; order Solanales; family Solanaceae; genus Nicotiana; species Nicotiana tabacum. Next base: position 296,201 of record NW_027438270.1, on the reverse strand, counting down.
GAGCTCGAGTCGGTATCAAGTTCACAGAAAAAAGCTGTTACAACCGCACCAAAGGAGAGAATCTCTGCGGGAATTAAGAAGGAGACATACCATCATGGGTCCTCCACTAGTAATATTTATTCCATCATGTTGCTATAGATAAAGTAGCAATCCTTGGCTATAAAAGTCAGGAGAGTTTGTAATAGAAGATACTTTTCACTGAGATTAAGAATTCATTGTGTTTATCTTTCTAAAGCTCACTTAACATCTTTGTTCATCATCTTCTTTTTTTCGCACCATAAATATGTGTATTGTTATTTTCATATCAGAGGAATCTACTTGCCCTTAGAACCATACATAAATTCAACTTTATCCGATTTTTTGGGTAAACAGTAACATTTAGGTTTTAATACTTATTTTCGTCATAAGAATAGTTTTTTTGCGTCATTTTAGTTCCACATTTCATGCATTTTTATGTGGCTATGTTTTGTCGACTTATGATAACATAAGTGTTGGTATTAAAGGCAAACTTCACTAGCTAGAATTTGCTTTGTGCAACTGAAAAATTGGTAGCAGATTTTGAAATCCTTTCTTGCTTGTTTTGATGAGAACTGACTCAAAAGCAAAAAGACAAATCTATGCACAAATAGAAGGAAGCAAGTTTTAAAAAGAGACGCAACTTTTATGGGAAAGGAAGGAAAGAAAGGGTCCATGTAAGTGTAGTAGTTAGCCTTAGCTTAGTGATCATGACATGCATTTTGGACTTAATGGCCTGATCTATCAAACCAATCTAGCCTTTCCTCTTGTCATTCCTTCGAGCTTTGAAACTGAGTATCTTTGTGCCAATTATTTTGCATCAGACTCACGACTCACCTTCGACTAGTGCTACCAGAGGGGTTTTCACCAACATGTCTCTGTCATTTATTTATCTCTACCTACTGTCGCCTTAAAGTGCCCGTGAAGATTTTCACTAGTATGGCTCTCTCTTTCTTCTTCTTCTCCTTTTTTTTTGCTTTCTTGTATGAGAAACTTGATAGAGTTCTATGTTGCTCATTGCATGTTTCTCTTGGATTCTTGAAGGTTTATCAGGAAGTCTTTATTTGGAAGGCTTTTGGATATAGTTAGAAAGAAAGGACGGTATAAATGATCAAAATAGACTCAATATGATGGGGTTGTACACTTACAACTCTTGGAATCGACTATTTAAAAAAAAACTAAAACAAACTCATGCCCCAGTTTTAGATATTGAATTCTTTTTTGGTTGGACTGAACCCTAGTATAGAGCTGCCTACGTATCCTTTAAAGGAATCAAGTCAAACGTAGTTCAAACATCTTATCTAACTATTTCTTTTTTCATCTTTCTTTATCTTTTTTTTTTTTTTTTTGCAAAATGCCCCAACTCTTATGTTCTAGGGGCATGGACCTTAGACTATTTATTTTGGACTTTTGACTCTAGACTTCATTCCAAGAGAAGGGGGTCAAAGATTATAACATATGCTCAAAAGGGGCAACAAGTGGTATAAAGTATTAGGGTAGCAGAACAAAGGACCTCCTAGCCCCGAGAACGCAAAACGTATTATCTCTTCACAATCATGACATTGATAAACATGTTGTCTTCTAGGTCTTGTCCAACGTAAAGTTGTATAAGTAATAATTTCCTCGCATGGAATGACCATTGTCAATTTGGGTGACCTTTCTTTCTTGATATGGAAGTGTGCATTTCGATACTGATTGATTCGTTTCAAATTATATGTATTGCACCTTCTTTTGAAAAACACTTTCTATCTTTTAATGTTAAATAGACTTCAACAAATCTGATCATCCTTAAGCCTGATATTTACAACAATTCATAGGTAGAGATCCTTAACCTCCATGTGTATGACCACTTTGGTTCCATGTATACTTGGCTTATGCTTATTCTCAAAGTGTTTCAACTCGTTATTCATCTTTAAAAGTATCTCTTTCTTTTATTTATCAAATTCAAGACTAGATCAATTTTCTAAAATATGGCCGAAAATTCCACATGCATGTCATGTCACTAGAACTAGCAAGAAAAGAATTATGCACAAAATGGACACAACATTACTGATTGTATTTTATTGAATAAATAATAGAAGGGTACGATAACTTAAAAAGAAGAAGAAAAGATGACAAAATAAGCTATCATGACTCCTCCCCGACTGAAAGAGAAGTGACTTTTCAGTTACTAAGCGACATCTTAGCCAGGGACTCACATATCAACATTACTATGGCATTCACTAACTTTGATTGCTTTGGAATCAACATTCAAATTTTGACTTTTTGATCAAACCTTTTCCAATATTTGCTATCGGATTTCAGGACTGGCAGCACGGAAAATTTCATAGCAAAAGATATGCCAAAAGACTTGGAAGAATTCTCATATCTCCCTATCATCACAGATCGCCTCACACAAAGTATGTCCTCTTGCTCAAACCTGGTAAAAGTCAACCAATGTTTGCCTTTATTTTTCACCACCAAATTGTCTACTTGTATTTTCGCGACCTTAGTTGGATCAACAATAACAGAGCTTATTCCCTTGGTTGAGAAGATGATAAAGTGATACTGGATTATTTTCGTGATTTACCATTGCAAACCAACAAACCAACCACCTCTAACTAGCTTTTATTTCACAATAACAAGCATGTTATAATGAACACACTCTTCCTCTCTTTCTTCTTTTTTTTTCTTTTCTTTTCTTTAGTTCACTTTTTTTTCAAAATCATTCGATCGAATCTAATGTGGGTTGCCTACGTATCATGTGGGAAAATGATTACATGAATCAGATCTTGCATAGTTCGGGATACCGGGAACAAAATACAAAAGCTAGTTTTTGTTTTGTGATTTGTTCTTTAGAAATTTTTGAAAGCAAAGACTTCTAAAGAAAAAAGAAAATATTTTTTGGATTTTGATATTTTATTTTAGAATTTTTGGGAGAAAGACTCCTAAAGAAGGAAAAAAATATTTTTGGATTTTGATTTGATTTTGTTTTTCGAATGAAAAACTTCTAAGAAAATATTTTTGGTTTTAAAAAAATATTTATTTGGGATTTTCTAAGGAAAGACTTTTAAAGAAGGAGTTAAAGGAAAATATTTTTGTATTTTTGGAAATTGGGGGCCGGAACCGATAAGGTTTGCATACGTATCTCACATCCGGTGAGAATCAGACCTGCATAGTTCGGTTAAAACGACTATGTTTTCTTTTGATTTATGAAAATTAATGCTTAAAACCATAGAACTAGACCACATCGTCCCCTTATTTTATTTGATTTTTTATTTTTTTTCTTCTTTTAACGGACATTTGTACAAAAATCGGAGAATTTCTCTCTTGTTCATTCAACTGATTTATCCTAAAGTCGGTCAACATGCAAGCCTCCCAATTAATGCAACAGATAGCACATAACATGAACATATTGGTCTCAACAAGGTACCTGTCGTAAAACAGAACTCGACTCCTGTGTTGAGCGCTGCTAATTCAAATGCACATAATATAAATTAAGCGAACCTATTAGGGATATCTGGCATAAGGCTTGTTATTTTAGGTTTAAATCCTGATGGAGATGAGGTGTATCTAGATTGTCCATAAAACGAGCGGACAACTCGAGTTGGGAAGGGGTAGCATACCGGGAGCAATACTTTTCCAGCTTAACTACTGGACCCTCTCCGTTCTTAAACATGGGTAACTAATAATCTTTCATCGGGAGCCCAGGCCCACCAGATTTTTCTCAAAAAGGAATGGAGCGTGTATCCGCGATTCTCAAGATTATATTCAGAAGACTCGGGGGAGGGGGGGGGGGGAGGGGAGGAGTTGCATGAGAAGATAATTTATATGTACAGTTCAACAATATCAAAGCGGTAAAAAATGGACAAGTAGCACATTAAGCCTAAATAAATCACAATATATACAAAAAATAATAAAGCCAAATAAAGTCAATGAACAAGCTCAAATTCTTGAAGTCCCCAGCAGAGTCGCCAGAGTTGTCACACACTCTTTTTACACTAAAAGATATATATGCTGTGAATTATGGGTTAAGTAGTTTTTCCGATTGAAGTGAGAATTTTGAAATAGGGATTATTTTATTGTTTAGAGTCGCCACTCGAAATTGATTTTTGGGTATTCCAAGTCAACTTTTATTTGAATCCCTAGTCAAAGGAAGATTTGACTCTATTATTATTGATCTGGGAAGACAAGGTCCGGGTAAGGAATTATGTTGACTGGGGAGAAGGTGTAAGGTATTCCCCGAATCCCATAGTAGCACAATCGCTTTATTGACTACATTTGGCTTTAACTAATTTTGGACAAACTGTGATTTATTGGTTTTTATGTTTTATCTATCCGCTTTTATTGCTTGATTATTCATAATTAAGGAATTATCTTGAAACGAGTCACGCGTACATGTACCCATTTTGTTTGGCGCATTAAAAAGCATGTAACGCGTGCGTGTACCCAATTGATAACACTTTTATTATTATTAAGATTGTTTGGCCAAAGTCGCGCTAACACATACTTTGATTTATTTTGGGAATCGTAGTTATGTTAGGCGAACGTATACATAATCACAATGATTTGAGTAATTAAGAGTGTGCCTAAAGTATTGTAACGTATTCAAGAGTTAATTAGTTTTCATAAACTTGTTTGGTATTTCGTGCGAAAGTCATAGATTATGGAATTTAAACTTGGGTGGACTTTGATACATTAAGACTAATTAGATCAAATTCTTCTTAAAGGTGTCATGCCCCATTGATTATTGTTGTTGGGCTTACGGTGGATCAATTGGCCCATAAATATCAGAAAATAAGTTTTGATTATCCAACTAATCTAAACACCTTTCACTGTAGCAAATTTCTTTGAGAAATGAATAATGGAGCACCCCAAAGCAAACAACAGTACATCAAATGCTCTGTTCCAAATGAACGTGCAACAGTAAGCTCCGATAAAAAATTATCTGAAAATTGAACCGTGACCGAAGTTCGAATAGGAGAGTCGTCGGCGATGACCTCGAGCAACGGGATTAATGGGTGATTTTGGAGCTGTTTTCTCGGCGAAAATGGCAGCGATTTGAGCTGCTGGTTTTGATCATTTTGGGACTATTTTGTCGGTGTTTGGGTAGTTGTTTTCAGCGTTTCTGGGGCTAGTTTGGGGATGGATTTTGCAGCTGATTTATTGTTGGTTTTGGTTGTTGATGGGTGACAATTTTTGGGACTATTTTCAGCTCATTTTTGAGCTGGTTTGAAGGAGTTTTTGGACTGAAAACAATGGTGTTTTGAAGGAGTAAGAAAGTGTTTCTTGGCTAGCTCTGGACGAAGAAGGGCTGTCTTTGAGGGTGTTTAAATAATAAAAAATAAGAGAAGAAGAGGGTAGGAAGAGGGTGATGAGACAAGGAAAGAGTAAAAAGAGAGTGAGATGTGACACGTAAATAGTGTAGTAGGTCGGTGATGAGACAAGAGAATAGTGAAAGGGGAGTGGGATGTGACACGTGAATAGTGTAGTAGGTGGGTGATGGAACAAGGAAATAGTTTAGGGAAAGTAGCAGATAATTTTATTAGATTTGGTCCGTGATTAAAATAAATTCTCCCGCCCTCTATGTAGTAGACTTTTAAAAATATTACATATTCTCTAATAAAGCCTACTAATAAAAATAATATAAAAGTTAAAATATCAAGATTAAACCTAGAAAATATTAAATACAAAAAGTGATAGAAGATTCAAATATAATTAAACATTAGGTGCTCACATTGACCAAAATATTCGGATCATGTGGGTGACACTGTTAATCTCCAAATTAGCCCATGAATGATGATGAGTCATGTAAAACTTAATTCAATAGGGAGATTATTGGGTATATGAACAAGTCTCACAGAAAATGTTTTAGTTTCAGCTGTTGGACGGACAACTATTTAGGGTAAGTCTTCTATTTTCTATGATGGAGTTGATGGCTCTGGGCAATTTTTTGTTTCAGCACTGTCATAGAAAAGTTAACTGTATAGCTTTCTTGCTAACATGGGAGAGCATAGAAAGCATAATTTATTCTTCACACAGGATTTAGCTCTTCCTTTGGTAGCTAAAAACTTTTGAAGAATGATATTGATGATTTACCCAACTTTCGGATTAAAGGAAACCAACGAATTTCACTTTTGATTATGGATAGTTATAACATGATAGTCGTATAGCCTATAGCTCACTTTTATCAAATTGTAAAGGAAAAGTCGTCCTCAGCAGCTTTCCTTTTGGTACAATTCAGTTGCAAATTTTCATTCTACCATCACTTTGTATTGGAAGCAAAGTTTTATGTCATCTTCCATGTTCTCTTCTTTTGTGATATATGTAGGTAGGGGTCAAGATAAGGTGGTTCTTGAAAAAAAAAGGTTTTCTATTTTTCATCGCCTCTCAATAAGGAGCAAGAAAATAATGAAGTTTTGTGCTTGGAATATAATGGGATTGCAATGATCTTACAAGATCATTTTTCATTAAAACATACATAAACTTTGTACAGGATCCAAAAAGTATTGACGTGCCACACTTATTTTAGGGTAACCAAAGGCTACTAAAAGCCAATACTACCTTTTAAGAAAGGCAGCAACTTTATTATGTGTGACACTGAATTAATCCTTTCCTCTAATCTCTAATTAGTTATCCATTATCTCTTCTTCAAGCAAAGCTGCAGCCAACGTTTTTGCTTCCTCAGCCAAAGTTTCAGCTCCAGTTTTAGCCATCTTCTCATCAAATACACATGGCTTATGGCAAATGCACCTTCTGAGGATTTTGCTACATTTTCCATCAGTAAATCCCTCACTGATACAAGCTTCTAGGCATGGTGGTTTGGTAATGCATAATCCAGGGAATGTATTGCTTTCTGCTTTGCAATCTCTAGCTTGCACCTCTACAATCATTCACATTTACTATCAAATGTTAGATCAAAAGAAAAGATGGAATTGAAAGAAAGCTTTTAAACATGAATAAATTCACGGTTCTTAAAGAAATATATTAATGAAGGGGAGCCTTGGATCAACAGGTTCGAGTCCGTGAAAGCAGTTGAAACAGTCATTAATGCTTATCTTAGAGTAAGTTGTCTACATCACACCCTTTGGGGTGCAGTCCTTCTTCGGACCCTGCATGAATACGGCATGCTTTGTGTACTTTTTTTTCTAAAGAAATATATTGTTCTTAATTGTACTATTTTGAAAGAACTAATGCAAACATGTACATTTTTTCAGGAATTTTCAAAGCCGCCAGACGTATACTACAGATTAATTAGTTACTCTAACAGCAAATGCATCAAAAAAAGATGACCATACTGGAAAATTTATGCGGTAATCAAAACACAATGTACTTGAAAAAATATAAGAAGTGTAACTTTATATATGTTCATTAGCATAATTCAAAACTAGTCATGCAGATATAATTTATATTTATTTTGCTTAAAAGAAGACTTGCGTAATTAAGTGATTGGATAGCAAGAAATAGAGTTATATTATAAATTATATTTTATTATTTTTATGGGGTTTTAGAGGAATAAATAGAGACAAACCATAGGCAACAAAGAGCATCATTGCCAAGACTGCAAATGTCATAAAACATAAGGAGCGAGCCATTGTTTCTAAGCACTGCCTCCATACTGCATAAGGCTAAGCACTGACTTTCTTTGTACGAGACTAAGCATTGTCTCCATTCTTCGCATGAGGCTAGGCACTGCCTCCACACTGCATAAGGCTAAGCACTGCCTTTCTTTGCATGAGACTAAACACAATCTCCACAATCTCCATTCCTTGCATGAGGCTAAGCCTTTCCTCCATTATTGCACAAGTCTAAGTACGACCTTTCCTTGCATGAGACTAAGCATTGTCTCCTTTAGTTGCATGAGGCTAAGCGCTGCTTGCGAAGCACTGACTTTCTTTTCATGAGACTAAACACTGTCTCCATTCCTTGCATGAGGTTAAGTATTGCCTCCATTATTGCACAAGTCTAAGCACTGCCTTTCCTTGCATGTGACTAAGCACTGTCTCCATTCTTTACATGAGACTAAGCATTGTCTCCACATTGCATACGGCTAAGCACTGCCTTTCTTTGCATGAGACTAAATATTGTCTTCATTTCTTGCATGAGGCTAAGCATTTCCTCCATTATTTCATAAGGCTAAGCATTTCATTTCCTTGCATGACATTAAGCATTGTCTCCTTTCCTTGCATGAGACTAAGCATTGTCTCCACTCCTTGCATAGGGCTAAACATTTCCTCATCATTGCATAAGTCTAAGCACTTTCTTTCTTTGCATAAGACTTAACATTATCTCCATTACCCGCACGAGGCTAAACATTGCCCACATTATTGCATAAGGCTAGGAATTGCCTTTTCTTGCATGATACTAAGCATTGTCTCTACTTTTCGCATCGGGCGAAAAAATTCCCTCATCTCATAGAAGACTAAACCTTGTCTCATCTCGTTCTAGCATATGACTAAGCATTACCTGTTTCTTCTATGAAACAATCGGTATCATCGCATATTTGCATCTCATAGGCTGAAATATTGCCATATTGTCTGAATGCGTCATAGTTTGAGAGAATCATCCTTATAGCCTGAAGATATCATGCCATGGACGGAGTATCTCTAAAAAATGCATATCATTATTCAAAGGCATCATAGTCTAGAGGAACCATCTTCATGGCCCGAGGACACCATTCCATGGCTGGTGAATCCTTTATCATACACTTTATGGCCCGGGACATCATGGTGTAAGGACATCATCCTCATCGTCCGAAGGCAACCTTCATGGTCTAAAGGGAATTTGCATCATGTTTAAATTTTCGCAATAACCCATATATATTCGCATGCACCATGTTTTAAGTTTTGCAGGTAACTCGGGAGGTAACCGTTATACAAATATAAGCAATTCTCGCTCCGGTTTCTGTTCACAATGTTCACATCCTTCGATCAACTCAAATGTAACCGATGATCAACGATTGATTACCCTTTGTTCTATAACAGTTCAAATATTTCCATGATATATACGTAACGTTCAAATTCGCATTCATAGATCCTATCTATTACTTAAGACACCATCCTACCCAAAAGATCCTTTTCGAAGCATATGACCACTCGTATAACAACTCCATCGGTTTCGTTCTCTACTGGATCCAAAACTACACACGACATGATTCCCGTAACACTAGGGATGTGTAAGCAACTCAAGAACCAGGGTTCGACTCCCATTTTTTCAAAACACATCATTCCTCACTCAATTCGGACAAAATTTGTCATCATTTTCTTTACCCAACAATACTTTCATCATTCCCCGGTAAAGAGGGGCAGTTGTTGATACCCTATTTTGCCCTCATATTTTTCAAATAATATATATACTTTTAAAATATTATTTTTGCATCATTACTTAATCTACAAGAGTTATACAAGTATTTACTCTAATGTTTATAATTTTTAAGGCTTTAAAATTGATTTTTTTGCATTTAAATTACTTGAATATGCATTAATTACCCCTTAAATTATTTTGTGATGACTTAATCATCCAAAAATATTTATTTGTATCCACAAATATGTCTCATAATATCAGCCTTTGTTTTTATATAATTATATTTGTATTTTAAAGTTATTTTACATAATTTTGCAATAATAGCCTATACTTTACAATTAATCACACAAATCTCGTCTATATACACTCAGCGAGGAATAATTTTGCATTTTTGGTTCGATTTATAATTTGTTGGACCCACTTAGGGTTTGAACTCCAATTTCACTTTCATTAGTTCTATTAGTGATTGCATTTGATATTTTCTTTCCTTATTTGATTGACTATTTTTCATGTTTGTTCGTTCAATTTCTACTACTATATAAACCCCCTCCCCTGATTTCCTTGGAAAAAAAACCTTAATGAATATTATTTTCTCGTTCTCACTCAATATACTCTGAAATCAGAGACCTGGGCCGGCTGAAGGCCAAGGCCATTCGAATTCGATTGTGTTCTTTCTTAGTGTGAGCATTGCCCGTGGTTCATTCGAAACCCTTGGGAACTATGATGCAATGGGATTTTGGGATTCTTCTGCTCTTTGCTACTGTTAATTGGATTACCTCTGGAAATTGGTCTTCTCATTTACTTGTTCATTAATTTGTAACTTGTAAGTGCCTTTGGCCTTTGCGGTTTGACTCTCTATTCGTTTGTGTTATTTGTTCTGTATGTCTATGACATTGAGACTTTTGTAAATCAATATACTACTATGGCATCGCTGTTTGCAGTCCTATTTGCTCTAAAATTATTCTCGTGGTCCTATATATTTCTAGCATCTGAACTAGCCTAAATTCTAACTCTGATTCTAGTTTTCTTAGGCATGTCTAGCCTGCTGTGTTTGTGTGTGTCTGAATGCTTACATCTACTTCTTGTACTGAGTTTATCTTCTACCCTGTTCAGGATTCATTTGATAAACTAATTTATACCTAAAATATGTCTTAATTCCTATTAAATTGTTTAGGTATAACTTAATGCTTTCCTAGAGTTGTCTCTTGATCCTGTTGATTAGCCAAACATGCTTTCTTTCAACTTAAGATGTGCTCCCTGATTTGTTCAATCCACTACTCTTTAACATTGCCTAGTACCTTTTTGAAGGAGATGCAATATCTAGCCCCTTCTCCTATATGTAATTGAGATTCAGTGTCCTGTTAATCTGGAGTTGATATATTTTCACCTATCATGAGTTCTGATATTGTTTCTGAACTTTGGTATTATAATTGATACTCAACATGTTAAAGTTGTCTCATTCAACTTAGTACTTGATCATGAACCAGTTATGCCGTGCTACTCTAACTAGGCTTTCATGTTAGACATTATATTGTATCCCCCACTTGTGCTTGTCTATGACTATGCCATGTTCCCGTGATAAGTCTCTTAGCTAAAGCCTTGACTAATTCTAGATCATGCCTTATGCTTGATTTCTGAAACTTGGCATTGTATGTGGCCGTCCTAAGTAGACATGCCTATGAAGTTTCCTAGTGTTTGACTGTGTTTAGCATGCTACTCCTATTCTTTTGTTGAGTAATTGCTCACGCGTGAACTTATGTTTCCCCATGTGTACAACTTCCCTTGTTGAAGATGAGTCCTGCTGACTTCCCTATTTTTTTTTTATTTTATGTTTTTGACTCAATCAATTATGTCGCTTTGCTTATGAAACATCAATGTGTTCTACATGAATCCAAATAGTTGTCATATAATCCTACCTCTATGAAGCAATGCTTCAGGATTGTTTTCATATGTGTTCCATTAATATGTTTGGTCAAGAAGATGATCTGTAACTGTTGGGTTTGGTATGAGTTCCTGTGTGACCTTTGCACCGTGCAAGCAGACGTGCTCTACTATTTGAGATATGTTTGGGTCCGGGCCTGCTATTCATATTAAAAGAAGTCTGTTGAAGGCCCAGTCGATACTGAGTTATTTTGTCTATGTCTGCTTCCAGGCCTGTAGTTATTCCTTTGTGTAATGTTTGTAATTGCATTCATTATCCAGTCCTGTAATAATTTGTAAACAAACAATGGGGGAGATTAATGAAAGGGGTTGGGGTATTCTAATACTTTCATAAAAGGGTAGAAAATATGCCTATAGGGTCTGTGTGTTCTATTTGCTATTTCGTTCAGCATGCCTTATGTGTTATTTAGCTTAGTGTGTTGTACACTAATAGAAAGCATGCCTATAGGAATCACGCATACACTTCACTTAACTTGTCAAAACATGTTGGCTCAAGTAATTGCTATATTTGTTTCCATGTGTACTACTAAATGCTTCTAGATAGCATGCCTATAGGTTACAATAACACATGTTTTGCTAATGTCCACCTAGATAACATGTCTATAGGGTTTCAATTAATTAATCCATCGGCTGCTCTTAGCACGCTGATTCTTTAGACATCATGACTATAAGATCTTTATCAATTGATTGAATACTTCCGTTATTTGCATTACACTGCCCCACCTAGATGACATTCCTATAGGGATGAAGCATTATAAAATCAAGTTCAATTGTCAATCCTGCCTATAGGATATTGTCACTAGTATGGAAACTGTATGATGAAATCTAACGTCGTTAATTCGGGGCGTTCAAATAGTTTTACTGCCTCGTTACATAAGTGATTTAGAGATCATGCCTATAGGCACTTTTTAACGCCTTTAATCTATGAATTCATTAGTCAGAAACAACAATGATGTGTGTATGATGATGGAAATCAAAATGGCCTAAAATTATGCCTATTGGATTTGACAACTCTAATACGTCTTAATCCCCATAAAATATGTACTACCTAAACTGCCCGCGTACATTTGTTGTTTATGTGTGGAGGTTAGCTTGAGCCTGTAATTGTACTTATATGTAGTCCTACATGTTTTTGAATGTGCCCTAGTTTTATCATTTTGAGCATCCTAAAAAGAGTCTAGAACCACCCAAATAGAGGTCAAAATCCTCTTAGACCATAGGTGTGGGACGGTTAGTGCATGCATAGGGTACGACCTAAAATTAAATTAGAGCGCGTTTAGCTAAAAAACTTTAACATAGTAAACAGGTAGTAGGAGATGATAGTATGTGCACGCTGAATAATATGAGCAACCCCCAACTTAAGGGAGTTGCGAAGTATTATTTATGTTGTACGGGGTGATCCTTTAGGCTAAAAAACTTAGGACCCCCCCTCTTACATATTTGTTATTTACACTTAGATCAACATAGTTGTATCCTTGTAGTAATTATATTTGTGCCGATTCTCACGTGTTCTAATAAGAATCTTCGACTTCTAAATTTTTCTTTATTTATTTGATCACCTAGCTTAATTACGTAATCCACAAAATTTAAAGTTCGATCGGGACCCACAGTTGTGGACCTTAAAGAGTGCCTAACACCTTCTCTTTGAGGTAATTTGTGACCTTACCCGATCTTTGGTGACGCGAACTAGTCAAGCAGAGTTATTTGCAAATAGGCACCCTAACGCACCTCAATATCGTTAGGTGGCGACTCTTTTCATTTAATGCCCATTTAAAAGAGTTATCACACACTGAAACCCGTTTGCGCGAGAAAATCGGGCCCGGCAATACTGAGTCACGAACTCTACCTGAATATATATAATGATCTCAAGGATCGAATAATAGTTAATAGTACAATAAAATGGAAAGACTCCAAGGGACTGCGACGACCAAGCAGCTTTACCTTGAATCCTTACGATCACGCTCTAACTCTGTCGGAGTCCGATATCTCCAATACCTGGCTCTGCACAAAAATATACAGAAGTTTAGTATGAGTACACCATAGTCAGTACCCAGTAAGTATCAAGACTAACCTCAGTGGAGTAGTGACGAGGTACATTCAAGAAACTCACTAGTCAAATAAACTGTGCAATATAGCAGTATATAATAGTACTGGAAAACAACTAGCAACGATAGCAACAAAAATCAACCAGTGATATAAACCACAAGGCAACAAGAACACCATAATTATTTCTCAAATGAATAAGGAACACAAGTACAACCAATTAATAAAGTCCTTTAAATATAAATCTTTTACATATAATTCTTTCAAATAAATATCTTTCGAATATACTTCTTCCAAATAAATATCTTTCGAATATAATTCTTTCAAATAAATATCTTTTGAATATACTTCTTTCAAATAAATATCTTTCGAATATAATGCTTTCAAATAAAAGTCACTATGTGACACCTCATTTCATAATCATAAAACACGGGTCTCGGCCCACTTTTATATTTTCCTAACACGGGTGTCAACCCACTTTCATATTTTCACGGTACCCCATGCCTATATTTCTATCATAACCGTACGGACAACTCACGTGCCAATAATAAAAAGCATTATATTTTCCCGGCATATCGTGCCCACATTTCATATCACATCTGCACGGACAGTTCACGTGCCAATAACATAATAATTATATCACCTTGTGCCCACATTTCATATCACATCTGCATGGACCGTTCACGTGCCAGTAACATAATCCGCCCGACAATAGCCACATGCTCACAATTTCAACATAGATCAGACTATTGTCAAGTTTATCGAAACAACAAGACAAGTTGCACAAGATATAAAAATAAACACAAGGAAAATCACAGCATCACATGAAAATACCAGCACAATAACCCCTCATCATCGCATATCATCCTTGACAATAGCCACTCTTATTTCTTTCATATCCACCCTTATCACTCATATAATAGCCTCTCTTATCACTTTGCCCCGACAATATGAATAGCCACCCTTATCGCTCTTATAGCCACCCTTATCACTCCTATAATAGCCTTCCTTATCGCTCCATTTAATAGCCTCCCTTATCACTCTGCATTAAACAATATCACAACACACATAACAATAGTGAAATGCCACCCTTATGCCCGCATAATGTCAACAATGGAATGCCACCCTTATACGCCACATAACAGTAACCCAAATCGCACAACAATTCACACAGAATATTATCACAACAGCACAACATAATCAACTCGTATTTACAAATTTCCCGTAGGCCACAACCTTTCAAGAGTTACAACAAAATCAATCAATTTTACAACAGATAGCCAACGACTCAACACAATGTATATAAAATCTCAAAAAGAACAACAAGGATGGAAAAGTAACTCAGCAAGAACAACGCATTCTTTAATCCATATTCTTGGTAAATAGATTAATATCTCTTTTCAAAATTAATTAATTAATTATTTGCAGATGAAAAATCCTTAATGAAATTATTTCCACGAAATGGCAATTCAACAGAACACAGAATCCACATAAAAGTCAATTGATAATCACACCAAATTATCCTATTAAAAAAAACTCGACAAATAAGGATTTGAGGCATGGCAAATAAAGGATTTAATAAATACCAACAATTATCCAATTTAATACATAAAAAAAGCCTAAGACTTTAAACCAATAAAATTTGCACATATAAGCCCGAGTACGTACTCGTCACCTCGCGTACACGACTGTCAATCACACAATTTCCACATAAGACTCAATGCCTAAGGGGTAATTCTCCCACTCAAGGTTAGGCAAGATACTTACCTTTTTGAACTTAGGCCGATATTCCAAAATAGCCTTCTTGCGTGAAGTGACCTCCGTACGGCTCAAATCTAGCCAAATTAATTTCATAACTTCATTAAAATTCATCGGAAATAATTCGGGATAATATAATGTCGACTTAAAATTTTACATTAAAAAGTCAACCCAAAAGTCAACACAGGGCTCGCATCTTGGAAACCGACAGAATTTTCACGAATCCAAACACTCATTCCGATAACGAATCGACCTCCAAATCTTAAATTTCTGTTTTTGAATGATTCTGTAAAAATCCCATTTTTTTCCATTTGATTCACTAATAATTGAAGAAAATAACCATAGAATCATGAAATACAATCACTTTCGGATATAGAACACTTACCCCAATATTTCCCTTGAAAATCTGTAATGACCCGGCAGATCGTTTCGAGAGTTATAGCCTCGTTTTCCCCATTTTTGCTTCCTTTTATGCTTTTCAGCTATATTATGATGAATCAGGTTAGTTGGTTCGGGTCCGAAGTGGTTTCAGAGTGAATTGAGATACTTAGTCTCTTATTTACAACCTTAAGTTGGAAAAGTGAACCGGATGTTGACTTATGTGCAAACGACCTCGGATTTGAATTCTGATGGTTCCATTAGCTTCGTTAGGTGATTTTGGACATAGAAGCGTGTTCGGAATGTGATTTGGAGGTTCGGAGTGGAATTAGGCTTGAATTGGCGAAAATTGGAAATTTGGTGATTTCGGTCGGCAGTGGAAAATTTGATATCGGGGTCAGAATAGAATTCCGGAAGTTGGAGTAGGTTCGTAATGTCATTTTTGACTTGTGTGCAAAATTTGAGGTTATTCGAACGTGATTTGGCAGGTTTCAACATCGTTGGTGTAATTCAAAAGTTTAGAAGTTCTTAGGCTTTAATCCGGGGGTAATTTTGTGTTTTGATGTTGTTTTTAGTGATTCGAAGGTTCGACTAAGTTTTTATGGTGTTTTAGGATTGGTTGGTATGTTTTGTTGATGTCCCGGGGGCCTCGGGTGAGTTTTGGGAGGTTAACAGATCATTTTTGGACTTTGCAAAATGGCTGATCTACTGGTGTAAACTTTCTGGTTTCCTTATACGCGATTACGTGGGTAGGTCCGTGATCGTGTAGGCTTATTTGGGGTAGAGGCGAGTATGTTCTATGCGATCGCAGAGATTTGGACGTGATCGCAGAGATTGGGACGCGATCGCGTGCGTGTGTGAAGTTGTGCTTCGCGAATGCGTGGCCTGTGTCGCATTCGCATAGAGGTATCGAGCTGGTGAAGAGGTGAGGTGATTGCTCTACGCGATCGTGTGAGGTAGGATGCGATCGCGTAGGATTGAGAAGCAATGATCCGCGTTCGCGTGGGCTAGGCCGCGTTCGCGAAGAAGAAGTGAGGCAGCAGTAGAGTTTGAGTGTTACTCTTCGCGGTCGCGTGAGGACAATTGCGATCGCGTAGGTGTGAGCAGGTAGTGCATCGCATCCGCATGAGGTGTTACGCATTCACGTAGAGTAAATTTCTGAGGGAGCAAAGTTGTTCTTCGCGATCGCGAGGACTTTTCCGCGATCGCGATTAAGAAAATCTGGGCATCAGTGTTAAATTCCAAAATCGAGGGTTTGAACTCATTTTTCATATTTTTAGCTAGAGACCACGGATTTAGGTGATATTTGAAGGGATTTTCAGGGAGTTGATTGGGGTAAGTGTTTCTCACTTGATTTTGGTTAAATTCCATGATTATATCTTGATTTTTTATCATCTAAATTTTCATTTGGGGTGAAATTTGGGGAAATGTGGAGGCATTCTTGAGATTGAATTTTGAGGTTTTTGAACGGGATTTTATTGTCGGATTTTGGTAAAATTGGTATGACTAGGCTCGTGAGTAAATGGGCTTTCGAGGTTGTGACTTTTGTCGAATTTCGAGATGTGGGTCCGGGGGCCGGGTTTGAGCCAATTTCGGGTTTTTGAGTCTAATTTGGTATTTTTCTTATGGAATTGATTCCTTTAGCCTACATTGATCGTATTGTATTGCTTATGGCTAGATTCAGGACGTTTGGAGGCTGATTCGGGAGGCAAGGGCATTGCGGAGTAGAGATTTGCTCGGATTGAGGTAAGTAACGATTGTAAATCTATTCCTGAGGGTATGATGCCCCGGATTTTGTATCATTTTACTATTTTGAGGTGACGCACATGCTAGGTGATGGGCTTGTGGGCATGCACCATTGGGGATTATGACTTGGTCTGTCCCGTAGCAACTAAAAGTTGCACATTTTTTTGAAACTATGTGATACTTATGTGTTTTAGAAAGAGTTTCTGTAAATTGGGATGAATGCCATGTTTGGGCCTTCTGCCAGTACTGTTTGGACCCTTAGGGGCCTCTTCTAACTATTCTCTCACTGTTTTTGATTGAAAATCTATACTCAGTCATGGTTATACCTGTTTACTGCATAACTCAGTTTTTATTACTCTGTTTTGATGTATATAAATGTTGTTTTGAGCTGAATACCCTGTTTTACTGAGAGCCCGAGTGGCTTGAGAGGTTTATGACTGAGTAAGGCTGAGGGCCTGATTTGTGAGGATATTTATGGGATCGGGCTGCACGCCGCAACATGTTTGATATAGGCCGAGGGCCTGATTTATTTATGCCATGATTTGGCTTGATATAGCACTTGGGCTGAAGGTTTGCCCGAGGAGCTGTATATGAGTGATATTTTCCCCGAGGGGCTGATTATGATTTCATTATCTTTGCTCACTTTTTCATTGAGCCTTTGTTTGAAAACTGTTGAAAGATGTCTTTAAATGATTTTACTGGAACTGGATTTAAAAGAGCTGATGTGATTCAAACTCTGGTTTAAAAGAATGCTGTATTTTACTGAATATTTGTGATATGAACTTTACTTGCATTATTGCTCGTCACTACTCTTTAGTCTTTATTTATTGTTGTTACTTACTGAGTTGGCGTACTCACGTTACTCTCTATTCCGGTTGCAGATTTTCTTGGAGATAGCAAGGTAGTTGCCTGGCGATCGTAGCCCTGATCTTCTCCCTCTTATCTTCCTTTAGTTGTATTTAGCTATTTTTCAGACTGTGTTAGTCTCAATATTGTCAGACAAACTGTAGTAGATGCTCATGACTAGTGACACCCCGATGTCGGGCTTTTCTTTTCCGCACTTTTGTTTTGATTTGAATTACTTTACGAAGGTTTTTATGTTAAATAGCCTTGAAATTATCTTTGAAATGAAAATATCGGTTTGTTTTGGTAATGAGTAGGCTTGCCTAGTTCCATGATAGGCGCCATCACGATAGGGTAGGTTTTTGGGTCATGACAAAATCTCCCGAAAATTGCTTATCCCAAGCTCTAAAATCGTCAAGAATGAATAAAAATGGCTAACGCTTGAATATAAACTTCTTTCCAGGCAAGTTGCATCTGTGAAATGTGACTTGCCTCAAATATTTGGAAGGGTTCGGGTTGAAATCAGAACACTTGGTTCCTTAAGGTTGGCTAAAAAGGCTAAGTTTGACTTCGGTTAACATTTTAAGAAAACGACCTCGCAAATGGGATTTGACATTTCCAATAGGTTCATATGATGATTTCAGACTTAGGCGTATGTTCGGATCGGGTTTTGGATGACCCGAGAGCGTTTCAGATCTGATTTAGTGA
This sequence comes from Nicotiana tabacum, assembly GCF_000715075.1. Lineage (NCBI taxonomy): Eukaryota > Viridiplantae > Streptophyta > Magnoliopsida > Solanales > Solanaceae > Nicotiana > Nicotiana tabacum. Next base: position 277,487 of record NW_027438270.1, on the reverse strand, counting down.
AAGTTGGTTCTCTTAAGGTTTTAAAGTTCTTTAAATTTCGTTTGGAGTAGGTTTTGGTGATATCGAGGTGGAAATGTGATTACGAGATTGGGAATAGTTTTCTATGGTGATTTAAGATTTGCACGCAAAATTTGTGTCATTCTGAGTAGTTTAAGTTTGTTTCGGCGTGTTAGGAGTAAGTTAGAAGAACTTGAAGTTCATATTCTTTATTCAATTTGGTTTGGGGTATGATTCTTTGTTTCATTGTTGTTTTATGCGTTTCGGTTTGGGGTATGGTTCTTAGCGAGTATGCTTTATGATTTCAAACTTGTTCGTTTGTTTGGAAGGGGCCTCGAGGGCCCCGGATGCCATTCGGACGGTGCGCGAAGTGAGTTTGAAACTCAAAGGGGGCTGCTGGTGCACCAGTTCTGGTGTGCCCGCATGTCACGACCCAATTTCACCTATAGGTCGTGATGGTGCCCAACACTACAGCTAGGCAAGCCAACTTAATATATTAAGCATACATTGACAAAATTTAAAACCAAGAAAAATAATAAAACATCAAATTCTACCAATGTGTGTGCCAAGACCTATGTCACAAGTGTATGAGCATCTAGTAGATTATATAAAGCCTCAAATACTGTCTGAAATAAAAATAGACAGAATGGAAAATACAAAGAGAGACACTAGTAGTTGCAGAACGGCTCAGAAAGGCAGCTCACCCCTATGCTCCTGGATAACGTGGGTGTAAGACGATAGGTCCCCCACTAGTACTTGCCTCAGGTCCTGCACAAAAGGTGCAGCAAGTGTAGTACGAGTACGTAAACAACGTGTACCCAGTAAGTATCAAGCCTAATCTCGAAGTGGTAGAGACGAGATGGCCGACTTTGACACTCACTATGGGTCAATAATAAAAACTGAAATACCACCAGAATATCTAAATCAGTATGATTCACAGAATTTACAATAATTTATTAATCCAGCGGAAATAATCATATTCCTTCAAATGCAACAGTTTTCAATATATTAATTAAATTCCTTTGATTCAAATAATTTTTAATTTATCAATTAATCTTATTTACAGGAATAACAATTAATTCCTTAACAAGCAGGAATAATAATTCATTAAATTTCAAGGATTCTCAAATTTATCAATTAGCTTCACAAGCTGAAATAACTATTAAAGTATCGTGTAATTATTATTATTAAGCACGATTTCTGCCGAGGACGTACGGCCCGATCCAGAGTGTTGTGTAGATTGCCGAGGGACGTGCGGCGCAATCCATAGATGCATCTATCCTGCCGAGGCTTTCGGCCCGCTCCACAAGAAAGGAGGACATTTTCTTATGTACCTCTGGAAGGAGAGTATATTTATTATAAGATAAATTCGGGAGGAAGAATAATTTTTTTTAACAATTAATTAATTTATATCTTTATCTAACAATTCACAATATATTCATATGTATCCATTAATATTAATTAAACAAAGAATACAATGTACACAAGTAATTCTTGCTTTGAGTCCTAAACTACCCGAACTTTAGCATTAATAGTAGCTACGCACGGACTCTCGTCACCACGTGCGTACGTAGCCCCCCGCAATTAGCAATAATTATTTAATTTAATCTCTATGAGGTAATTTCCCCCTCACAAGATTAGACAAGAGACTTACCTCGTCTCAAAGTCCACTTTCCGATTCCCACGTCGCGTAAAATTCTCGATTCGATGCCGAAAAATCCGAAACTATCCAAAAGTTATATAAAATAATTAATATATGTTCAATAATTCGAAATTCATCTATTAAATAGATTACCCTATCCAAAATGGTAAAATTCCTAAAATTCATCCCGGGCCCACGTGCCCGGATTCCGAAAATATTCGGATGGAAACGTTACACATAATCTCAAGAACTCAAATATATAATTTATATCCAATTCCATAACCATTTTCATGGTTAAAATCTCATTTTTATAAAAATCTAGGTTTTTCAACTAAACCCTTGATTTCTAAGATTTACTCGTTATAATCTACCTATAATCTATGTATTTAACTCAAGGGGTGTGGAATTAACTTACCTTTCAACTGCTTGTTGAAACCGCCTTATCAAAAGCTCTGAAATCGCCCAGAAATGGAGAGAAAACAAACAAAATGGTAGATTCCTGTCTTTTAAGTTTTCTGCCAAATAGGCCTTTCGCACCTGCGGACTGTGTACCGCACCTGCAACTTTAATACCTGCAAAAAATCCTAGTAGGTGCGAGTTTCACTCGCATGGGCCAAGGTCGCTTCTATGCACCCTTCTTCGCACCTGCGCGTTTGCAGGTGCGCAAATCATCCGCATCTGCGGTCCACTGTCCCTTCCCCCTTTTCCGCTTCTGCGCACAAGGACTCGCATCTGCGAGGTTCGCTCTTGCGAGCTACTGCCGCACCTGCGACTGGCCAAGTGCAGGTGCGATTCTGATAGTAGCTAGTAGCTTCAGTTTTGGCTCCCAACTTCCAACTTGGTCTGAGCCTCATCCGATTGACACTCGGGGCCTTCGGGCCCCGCACGAACATACCAACAGGTTTGAAATCATAAAACGGACTCGCTCGAACTCTCGGAACGCGTAAAACAACATCAAATCTAAGAATCATACCCTAAACCAAATTGATTCAAACTTAAGAATTTCAAGTTCTACAATTTACTTCCAATGCGCTGAAACATACCTAAACTGCTCGTAATGACACAAAATTTTGCGTGCAAGTCTTAAATCACTATATGGAACTATTCCCAAACTCGGAATTCCAAACGGACTTCAATTACTTAAAAACCTACCTCAAACCAAATTTAAGGAATTTTAAACATTCAAATAGTTGATTTTTACTATTAAGCGTCAAAACGCTCCCGGGTTATCCAAAACCCGATTCGAACATACGCCCAAGTCGAAAATCATCATACGAACCTATTGGAACCGTCAAATCCCGATTCCTGGGTCGTTTTCTCAAAATGTTGACCGAAGTCAAACTTGGCCTTTTAAGGCTAACTTAAGGAACCAAGTGTTCTGATTTCAACCCAAACGCTTCCAAATCCCAAACCAACCATCCCCGCAAGTCAATAATCATTAAAAGCACATACGGAAAATTTTATTTTAGGGAACGAGGTTCTAAAAGTTAAAATGACCGGTTGGGTCATTACATTCTCCACCTCTTAAACAAACGTTCGTCCTCGAACGAGTTTAGAATAATACCTGGAGTGCTAAATAAGTGTGGATATTTGCTCCGCATGTCCTCCTCGACCTCCCAAGTCGCTTCCTCGACTGGTTGGCCCCTCCACTGGACCTTTACTGCAGATATCCTCTTGGAACTCAACTGGCGAACTTGTTTATCAATAATGGCAAATGGCTCTTCTTCATAACCCAAACTCTTATCTAGATGAACTGTGCTGAAGTCCAACACATGATATAGGTCAGCATGATACTTCCGGAGCATAGATACGTGGAAAACTAGATGAACTCCCGATAGACTAGGAGGCAATGCAAGCTCATAAGAAACCTCCTCAACTCGTCTCAACACCTCAAATGGGCCTATAAACCTTGGGCTCAATTTCCCCGTTTTCCCAAATCTCATGATTCCCTTCATCGGCAAAACCATCAAGAGAACTTTTTCACCTACCATAAATGATAAATCACGCGCTTTTTGATCCTCGTAACTCTTCTACCTGGACTGTGCTGTACGAAGTCGCTCCTGAATCAACTTTACCTTTTCCAAGGCATCACTTACCAAATCAGTACCATATAACTTAGCCTCACCGGGCTCAAACTATCCGATAGGTGAACGGCATCGACGGCCATATAAAGCCTCAAATGGAGCCATCTCGATGCTGGATTGGTAATTGTTATTATAAGCAAACTCGGCCAAAGGCAGGAAATGATCCCACTGACCTCCAAAGTCAATCACACATGACCTGAGTATATCCTCCAAAATCTGAATTGTCCGCTCTGACTGCCCGTTGGTCTGCAGATGAAAGGCTGTGCTGAGCTCTACACGGGTCCCTAATTCACTATGTACTGCTCTCCAGAAATATGAAGTAAACTGAGGGCCTCTATCTGATATGATAGAAATTGGCACACCGTGCAATTGAACTATCTCTTGAATATAAATCTGGGCCTACCTCTCTGAAGTATATGTAGTCACAATAGGAATAAAATGTTCCGACTTGGTCAACCTGTCAACAATCACCCAAACTGCATCAAACTTCCGCAAGGTCCGCGGCAACCCAACTACAAAGTCCATAGTAATCCGTTCCCATTTTCACTATGGTATAGTCATCAGCTGAAGTAGGCCACCTGGCCTCTGGTGCTCATATTTAACTTGCTGGCAATTTAGACACCTAGCTACATACTCAACTATGTCCTTTTTCATTCGTCGCTACCAATAATGTTGCCTCAAGTCACGATATATCTTCGTAGCACTTGGATGAATAGAATAGCGAGAACTGTGTGCCTCCTCCCATATCTGTTTCCTCAGTTCATCCACATTAGGAACACACAGACGATCCTGGAGTCGCAGAACACCATCCGCACCAATAGTAACTTCCTTGGCACCACCTTGTAGAACCGTTTCTCGAAGAACCATTAAGTGTGGATCATCATACTAGCGAGCCTTGATCTGCTCAAATAGTGAAGACTGAGCTACGACACATGCAAGAACTTGGCTGGGCTCTAAAATATCCAGCCGCACAAGTTTGTTGGCCAAGGACTGGTTATCCAAAGCTAATGGCATCTCTTCTGCTAAAATGAAAGCCAAACTACCCATACTCTCCGCCTTTCTACTTAAGGCATCTACAACAATATTTGCTTAACCTGGATGATATAGGATAGCAATATCATAATCTTCTAGTAGTTCCAGCTATCTGCGCTGCCTCAAATTTAGGTCCCTCTGCTTGAACAAATACTGCAAACTGCGGTGATCAGTATAAACTTCACAGGACACCCCATAAAGATAATGCCTCCAAATCTTAAGAGCGTGAACAATCGCAGCTAACTCCAAATCATGTATCAGATAATTCTTTTCGTGGGGCTTCAGCTGACGTGAAGCATATACAATAACTCGCCCTTCCTGCATCAATACATAACCCAAGCCAACGCGTGAAGCGTCATAATATACTGTATACATCCCCGAATCGGAAGGCAACACTAACACTGGTGCTGTAGTCAATGCTGTCTTGAGCTTCTGAAAGCTTGACTCACAATCATCGGACCATCGGAACTGAACACCCTTGTGGGTTAATTTGGTCAAAGCTACTGCAATAGATGAAAAGCCTTCCATAAACCGATGATAATAACCTGCTAAACCCAGAAAACTTCTGATCTCAGTCGCCGAAGTGGGTCGATGCCAATTCTGAACTGCTTAAATCTTTTTGGGATCAACTTTAATACCTTTGCCCGATACAATATATCCCAAAATGCTACAGACTCTGTCCAAAACTAACATTTAGAGAACCTAGCATATTGGTTTTGTTCCAGCAATGTTTGAAGCACTACTCTCATATGCTGCTCATGTTCCTCCTTACTGCACGAGTAGATCAAAATATCATCAATGAAGACAACGACAAACGAATCAATATATGGCCTGAATACCCTGTTCATCAGATCCATAAACGCTGCCCGGGCATTAGTTAAACCGAAAGACATTACCAAAAACTCGTAATGACCATATCTAGTACGAGAAGAAGTTTTCGGAACATCCGAATCTCGAATATTCAACTGATGATACCCCGACCTCAAGTCGATCTTAGAGAACACCCTAGCACCCAGCAACTGGTCAAATAGGTCATCAATACGTGACAATGAGTATTTGTTCTTAATAGTAACTTTGTTCAGTTAGCCATAGTCAATACACATCCTCATTGTTACATCCTTCTTCTTCACAAATAATACCGGTGCACCCCAAGGCGATACACTCTGTCTGACGAACCCTTTGGCTAGTAATTCCTCAAGCTGCTCTTTTAATTCTTTCAATTCTTTTGGAGCCATGCGATACAATGGGATAGATATAGGCTGAGTATCTGGAGCCAAGTCAATACAGAAATCAATATCCCAATCAGGTGGCATACCTAGAAGATCTGAAGGAAATACATTAGAGAATTCCCGAACTACTGGCACTAAATCAATAGCCGGAGTCTTTACAGTAGTATCCCGACATAGGCTAGATAAGCAAAACAAACCTTCTCAACCATGTGTTGAGCCTTTATAAAAGAAATACCCCGATTAAGTGAACTAACCGACGAACCCTTCAACTCCAGCCTAGGCAAAGATGGAATAGCCAAGGTAACAGTTTTGGCATGACAATCTAGAATAGCATGATATGGAGAAAACCAGTCCATACCCAGAATAATTTCAAAATCGGTCATCTCGAGCAATAAGAGATATGCTCTAGTTTCATAACCACTTAACGTAATAATACGAGACCGGTAGATCCGGTTCACAATAACAGAATCGCCTACAGGAGTGGACACATAAATAGGAGTACTCAAGGACTCACGAGAAACACCAGGGAATGGAGCAAATAGAGATGACACATATGAATACGTGGATCCTGGATCAAATAATACTGAGCATCTTTGCCGCAAATAGAAATAATACCTGTAATCACAGCATCTGAGGCCTCTGCATCTGGTCTAGCCGAAAAAGCATAGAACTGAGCTGGAGCGCCAACTGGCTGGCCTCCGCCTGGCTGACCTCTCCCTCTAGGACGACCCCTACCCACCTGTCCTCCACCTCTTGGTGGTCGGACTACTGGTGGAGCAACTGGTCCAGTAAGCATAGGCTGCTGATCCTGCTGTACTGGTCTACCCCGAATCTTGGGGCAAAACCTTCGCATGTGACTAGGATCCCCTCACTCCTAACAACTCTTTGGTGCGATGAGCTGCTGACTAAGAGTCTGGCCCTAGGGACCTGAATACCCACTGGGAGGACCCTCAATAGCTGGTGGGCGGTAAGAACTCTCTGGTATAACACTGAGATAAGGTCGCACTGGAGTACCCCGAGGAGGTGGTGGTGCTGGAAATGGGGTTTGCTGGACTGCCCCCTCACGAACTGACCTCTGCCCCCAGACGGAGCACCTCTTAACTCTCCAGAGTACCTGAACCACTTATCTCTCATAATCTGCTCTCAGCTCTGCTGACGCACACCCTCAATCCTTCGGGCTATCTCCACAACTAGCTCATAAGAAGTACCCATCTCAACCTCTCGATACATAGTGGCCTGAATGCCAGTATGTAAACCGGCTACAAACCTCCGCACTCTCTCCGTCTCAGTAGGGAGTATCATAAGTGCATGGCGAGATAATTCAGAAAACCTCACCTCATAATCGGTCACTAACATTTGACCCTGCTAGAGCTGCTTAAACTGAAACCGCAACTCTTTCCTCTTTGAGGGTGGAATTTACCTATCCAGGAAGATACGGGTGAACCTGTCCCAAGTCATGGGAGGAGAATCTGCTGGTCTGCCAAGAACATAAGACTGCCACCATCTACGGGCCCTGCCCTCTAGTTGAAAAGTAGCGAAGTCAACCCCATGAGATTCCAATATCCTCATGTTGTGCAGTCTGTACCTGCAACGATCAATGAAGTCCTGTGGATCCTCATGTCGCTCACCCCCAAAGACAGGAGGATGTAGTCTAGTCCATCTGTCCAATAGTTTCTGAGGATCGGCGGCTACAGCTGGCCTGGGCTCAGGTGTAGCTGCTGCCACTGGCTGGGCTCTACCCACGGGTAGTGCACCCTGGGTCTGATATACAGCAGTTGCCTGTCCATGAGCCTGCGCGGTAGGGGTCTGTGCTCCCTTGCCCGCCTGAGATGTGGCTGGGTCTGCGGGAAATAAACCGGCCTGAGTCATATTGTCCATGAACAACTGCATACGACCCATGACATCCTGAAATCCCGGTGCAGATGTGAAATCCATCAGAGCTGGCTCTGCCATAGGCACCTTATCCTGTTCCTCAACAATGGGGTTCTCTGCTGGACCCACTAGCGGCATAACTGGAATAGTCCTGGGATGTCCTCACCCTCTACAATGGGCTAGAGCCTTCCCTCGCCCTGTGCCTCGGCCTCTAGCAATTGGGGGAGTAGCTCTTCCCTAGTCTGGAACCTCATTCGAGCGCGCTCTCACCATCTATGAGAGAATAAGAGAAGGATATTTATTACTACATTAATTGCACGATGGAATATGAAGAAAGGTAGTTTTCCTAACACCCTATCGCCGCTCGAAGATAAGTACATACGTCTCCGTACCGATCCGCAAGACTCTATTAGGTCTGCTCATAACTTGTGAGACCTACGTGAACCTAGTGCTCTAATACCATATTGTTACGACCCAATTTCACCTATAGGTCGTGATGGCGCCCAACACTACAGTTAGGCAAGCCAACTTAATAAATTAAGCATACATTGACAAAATTTAAAACCAAGAAAAATAATAAAACACAAAATTCTAGCTATGTGTGTGCCAAGACCTGGTGTCACAAGTGTATGAGCATCTAGTAGATTATACAAAGTCTCAAATACTGTCTGAAATAAAAATAGACAGAATGGAAAATACAAGGAGAGACACGAGTAGTTGCAGAACGGCTCAGAAAGGCAGCTCACCACTATGCCCCTGGATAACGTGGGTGTAACACGATAGGTCCCCCACTAGTACTTGCCTCAGGTCCTGTACAAAAAGTGCAGCAAGTGTAGTATGAGTACGTAAACAACGTGTACCCAGTAAGTTTCAAGACTAATCTCGAAGTGGTAGAGACGAGATGGCCGACTTTGACACTCACTATGGGTCAATACTAAAAACTGAAATACCACTAGAATATCTAAATCATCATGATTCACAGAATTTACAATAATTTATTTATCCAGCAAAAATAATCATATTCCTTCAAATGCAACAATTTTCAATATATAAATTAAATTCCTTAAATTCAAATAATTTCCAATTTATCAATTAATCTCATTTACAGGAATAACAATTAATTCCTTAACAAGCAGGAATAATAATTCATTAAATTTCAAGGATTCTCAAATTTATCAATTAGCTTCACAAGCTGAAATAACTATTAAAGTATCGTGTAATTATTATTATTAAGCACGATTTATACCGAGGACGTATGACCCAATCCAGAGTATTGTGTACACTGTCGATGGACGTGCGGCACAATCCATAGATGCATCTATCCTACCGAGGCATTCGGTCCGCTCCACAAGAAAGGAGGACATTTTCTTATGCACCTCCGGAAGGAGAGTATATTAATTATAAGATAAAGTCGGGAGGAAGAACAATTTCTTTTAACAATTAATTAATTTAAAACAGAAAATCAAGCATATGAGATTTCCATCCTTTAATATCTTTATCTAACAATTCACAATATATTCATATGTATCCATTAATATTAATCAAATAAAGAATATAATGTATATAAGTAATTCATGCTTTGAGTCCTAAACTACCCGAACTTTAGCATTAATAGTAGCTACGCACGGACTCTCCTCACCTCGTGCGTACGTAGCCCCCGCAATTAGCAACAATTATTCAATTTAATCCCTATGAGGTAATTTCCCCCTCACAAGATTAGACAATAGAATTACCTAGTCTCAAAGTCCACTTTCCGATTACCGCGTCGCGTAAAATTCTCGATTCGATGCCGAAAAATCCGAAACTATCCAAAAGTTATATAAAATAATTAATATATGTTCAATAATTCGAAATTCCTCTATTAAATAAATTACCCTATCCAAAATGGTAAAATTCCTAATATTCACCCCGGGTCCACGTGCCCGGATTCCGAAAATATTTGGATGGAAACGTTACCCATAATCTCAAGAACTCAAATATATAATTTCTATCCAATTCCATAATCATTTTCCTGGTTAAAATCTCATTTTTATAAAAATCTAGGTTTTTCACCTAAACCCTTGATTTCTAAGATTTACTAGTTATAATCTACCTATAATATATGTATTTAACTCAAGAGGTGTGGAATTAACTTAACTTTCAATTGCTAGTTGAAACCCCCTTCTCAACAGCTCTGAAATCGCCGAGAAATGGAGAGAAAACGGGCAAAAATGATGGATTCCCGTTCTTTTATGCTTTCTGCCAAACAAGCCTTTCGTACTTGCAGACAGTGTGCCGCACTTGCGGTAAATCCTCACAGGTGCGAGTTTCACTCTCATGGGCCAAGGTCGCTTCTGCGCACCCTTCTTAGCACCTGCGCGTTCGCAGGTACGGAAATCCTCCGCATCTGTGGTCCACTGCCCCCTCCCCCTTTTCCGCTTCTGCTCACAAAGACTCGCATCTGTGAGGTTTGCTCCTGTGAGCTACTGCCGCATCTGCAAATGTCGCACCTTCGGCTGGCCAAGCGCATGTGCGATTCTAACAGTAGCTGGGAGCTTCAGTTTTGGCTTCCAACTTCCAACTTGGTCCGAGCCTCGTCTGATTGACACTCCGGGCCCCGCACGAACATACCTATAGGTTTGAAATCATAAAACGGACTCACTCAAAATCTTGAAATGCGTAAAACAACATCAAATCTAAGAATCATACCCTAAACCAAATTAATTCAAACTTAAGAATTTCAAGTTCTTCAATTTACTTCCAATGCGCCGAAATATACTTAAACTACTCGGAATGACACGAAATTTTGCGTGCAAGTCTTAAATCACTCTACGGAACTATTCCCAAACTCGGAATTCAAAACGAACTTCAATTTCTCAAAAATCTACCTCAAACCAAATTTAAAGAATTTTAAACCTTCAAATAGTTGATTTTTACTATTAAGCTTCAAAATGCTCCCGGGTTATCCAAAACCCGATTCGGACATACGCCCAAGTCTAAAATCATCATACGAATCTATTGGAACCGTCAAATCCCGATTTCGGGGTCGTTTTCTCAAAATGTTGACCGAAGTCAAACTTGGCCTTTTAAGGCTAACTTAAGGAACCAAGTGTTCCGATTTAAACCCAAACGCTTCCAAATTCCGAACCAACCATCCCCGCAAGTCAATAATCATTAAAAGCACACACGGGAAATTTTATTTTAGGGAACGAGGTTCTAAAAGTTAAAATAACTGATTGGGTCATTACACTGCACCTACGAGCTTTGGGCCACACGTGCAAGGGTTGTGCCGCAGAAGAGGTTCTGGAGCGTTTGGCCAAGGAACGCATGTGCGGATTTTCATGTGCACCCGTGAATGCGTAGAGGAAGGGCACAGGAGCAGACCCAACCGCAGAAGTGGCATGCTTGCGGCAGAAGCGGGATCCCATTCGTAGAAGAGGCCCTCACTAGGCTTGAAGACCTCCGTAGAAGCGGACCAAGCACCGCAGGTGTGGTACCGCAAATGTGGCCAAGGCACCGCAGGTGCAATAATCACTGCATGCAGACTCCAATTTAATGCGGGACTTGGACATCTTTAGCTCATTTATTTAATTGTTTGGGCGATTTTTGGAGCTCTTAGAGAGGGGAATTTACCTAGCACTTTGAGGTAAGTAATATCTACACAATGTTAGTTAAATACATTGTTTATGGGTAGATTATAATATGTAAATTAGTGAAAATCATGGGTTTAGGTGAAAACCTAGGGTTTTGATAAAAATGAGATTTAACCACGAAATGTGTTATGGAATTTAGTGAAAAATCATATATTTGAGTTCATTAGGTTATGGGTAACAACTTTCTTCAAATATTTCCGGAATCCTAGCACGTGGGCCCGGGGGTGAATTTTAGGAATCCTACATCTGGGGTTGGGTAATCACTTTAATAGTTAGAATATGAACTTTTGAACATGTATTGATCATTTTATATAACATTTGACTAGTTTCGAGTCGTTTGACACCTAATTGAGGGTTTGAGCACAATCTTAGATCGGAAAGTAGGATTTGGGATAAGGTAAGTCTCTTTTCTATCCATGTAAGAGAGAATTAACCCCATAGGTGAATTGATTAATATGTGCTCCTATTTGTGGGTGCTACGTACGCACGAGATGACGAGAGTCCGCACCTAGCTATTGATTATGCTATTGTCCTTGTAGTCTAGGACCCATACCATGCTATATTTACGATGTTTGCACCCTACTTGTTAACTTAGTTTCTTAAATCATGTTGGAACTTGATAGAGGAATGGTAGAAGGCTAAATTTCACTTACTTAAATTCTTGAATAGGCTACTCGACTGTTATTGAGGATTGGTGTTTCTTTAAATAATTGCCTCTTAATAAATCTTGAATTGACTGTTACAAAGTATTTTCCTTTCGTGGAGCGGGCCGAACGCCTCAGTAGTAGATAAATGCATTTATAGTTCGTGCTGTTTGACCTCGACAATGCACGGTTTTGATATTTTTATGTTGGATTGGGCCGTACGACCTCGACATAAATTGCTTATGATAAATCTTTGGAATCAATTATAATGTATATTGTTTTGTTGACTTGAGATATCAATTGTTAAATGATGAAAATAAACTTGGGATATACTATTAGGGAAGGGATTGTTTATTATTCATGTTATTGAGCTTTTAGATATATATTTATGTAATCCATGCTTAGTTATTGTTTTGACATTTTATTGTTAGCCCATAGTAAGTGCCAAAGTCATCACTACTTCTTCGAGGTTATATTAGATACTTATTGGGTAGTACTTAATGTGCAGGACATGAGGCAGGTGCATCTGGATATTAGTCCGGCATGCATATGTGATCGCTACTACGAGACTACACGGTGAGGTGCCTTTCGGGCCATTCTGCAGCTGCCGAAGTCTTTCTTTTGCTTGTATTTTCTGTCTACTTCATTTCAGACAGCAACGTAGAATTCTTTTGTATACTCTAAACACTTGTGACACCAGGTCTTGGTGGTTTAAGCTAGTAGACACATGATGCTTTTTTGGGTTATTTTATTTATCTCATTACTTTAAAAATCTTGATCTCTCATCTTACTTCTATTTTGTGCACAAATAAAAGAAATAACTATTTCAAAACTTTAAAGGAAGGGATCATAGAGTTAGTTCACTATTATCTTGCCTAGCGATAACGTTGGGCGCCATCATGGCCCATAGTAGAAATTGGGTCATAACAACATGGTATCTTAGATCTACGTTCATGTAGGTATCACAAGTTATGAGAATGCCTTGTAGAGTCTTGCGGATCGGTACAGAGATATCTTACTTATCTTCGAGAGGCTATAGGGTGAAACTAATCTTTCTTCATCTCGTATCGTGCAGTTGATGTTATACTAAGTGTCTCTCTTATTCTCTCACAGATGGTGAGAACGCGCACATCATATGTTCTAGACCCGGGAGGGGGTGCTCCCCTTGTTGCTAGAGGTCGAGGCAGAGGCGGGGGAAGTGCACCGGCTTGAGATGGGGGACAAGGATGTCCTAGAGTTGCCTTAGTTATACCACCAGCGGATCCAGTAAAGGATCCCACTATTGAGGAGCAGGGCGAGGTGCCTGCAGCAGAGCCAACCCCGGCAGATTTCATGTTAGTACCGGGCTTTCAGGAGGTTATGGATTGTATGATGCGGTTCATGGACACTATGACATAGGCTGGTCTATTTCCAGCGGACCCAACCACATCTTAGGAGGGAGGGGGAGCAAAGACCCCTACTTCTTAGGCTCTGGGACATGCAACTGTTGTATATCAGACCTCGGGTGCACTACTCGTGGGAGGAGCCCAGCCAGCTGCAACAAATGTACCTGAGCCGAGACCAACTGCGGTCGGCGAGCTGCAAAAACTATTGGATAGATGGACCAGGCTTCACCCTCCTATCTTCGGAGGTGAGAGACATGAGGACCCTCATGATCTTATTGATAGGTGCAGGGATAGACTACACAACATGAGTATATTAGAGACCCATGGGGTGGATTTCACTACTTTTTAGTTGGAGGCAGGGCCCATAGGTGGTGGCAGTCTTATCTTCTCGGCAGACCAGCAGGTTCTCCTCCCATGAATGAGTATCAGTTTACACGCCTTTTCTTGGATAGGTATATTCCACCCTCCCAGAGGGAAGAGTTGCCGCTTCTGTTTGAGCAGCTCCAGTAGGGTTAGATGTTAGTGACCGATTATGAGGCGAGGTTCTCTGAGTTGTCTCGCGATGCACTTATGATAGTTCCTACTGACGCATAGAGAGTGCGAAGGTTTGTTGCGGGATTGCACTCAGGTATTCAGGATGCTATGGCCCGGGAGGTTAATATGGGACTTCTGATCAACTGGTAGTGGAGATAGCTCGGAGGATTGAGGGTTACCGTCAGAGAGGTAGAGAGATGATTCAATGAGACAAGCGGGTCCATTATTTCGGAGAGTTTAGAGGTGCCCTAGCTAGGGGAAAAGATCAGTTCATGAGGGGTCAGCCCAGCAGACCTACATATCCAATACCGCCGCATCGGGGTCAAACATCAGGTTAGCAGCCCTTCGTACCTAGAGGTTGTTTCTAGTGCAGGGATTTGAGCCACGTGCGAAGGTTCTACACCATGTTTTGGGGCAAGGTAGTGTAGCAGGGTTCACAGCCTATGATTACAACCTTAGCCGTTTGGCCACCCAGGGGAGGAGGGCAGGCGGGTATGGGCCATCTTAGAGGTGGAGGCAAGGCAGGGGAGGTCAGTCAACTACTATTCAGTCAGGCGGAGGCCAGCCAGTCGGCGCTCTAGCTAGATTCTAAGATTTTCCGGCCAGACCAAATGCTATGGACTCAAATGCCGTGCTCACATGTACTATTTCTATCTACGGTAGGGATGCTTCGGTATTATTTGATCCAGGGTCTACCTATTCATATGTGTCATCTTTGTTTGCTCATTTCCTAGGTGTTCCTCATGAGTCTTTGGGCACTCCTGTTTATGTGTCCACTCCTGTGGGTGATTCTGTTGTTGTGGATCAGATCTATCGATCCTATATGGCAACACTTTATGGTTATGAGACTAGAGCAGATCTCCTGTTGCTCGATATGACCGACTTTGAGGTTGTCTCGGGCATGGACTGGTTATCCCCATATCATGCCATCCTTGATTGCCATGCCAAGACTGCTACCTTTGCGAGGCCCGAGTTGCCTAGATTGGAGTGGAAGAGTTCGTCTGTCAGCACACCTAGTCAAATCATCTCTTTTATGAAGACTCGACACATGGTTGAGAAGGGTTATTTCGCTTATTTAGCTTATGTTCGAGGTACTACTGCAGAGTCTCCGGTGATTGATCCAGTACTAGTAGTCCAGGAGTTCTCCGATATGTTTACTTCTAATTTTCCAGGCATGCCACCAGATCGTGATATGGATTTCTGCATTGATTTGGCTCCAGGTACCCTGCCTATATCTATCCCACCATACCGTATGGATCTGAAAGAGTTGAAGGAGTAGCTTGAGGAGTTTCTAGCAAAGAGGTGTGTTAGTTCGAGTGTATCGCCTTGAAGTGCACCAGTACTGTTTGTGAAGAAGAAAGATTGGACTATGCGGATGTGCATTGATTACCGCCAGTTGAACAAAGTTGCCATTAAGAACAAGTACTCGTTGCCGCATATTGATGATTTGTTTGACTAGTTCTAGGGTGCTAGGGTGTTCTTTAAGATCTACTTGAAATCAGGGTAACATTAGTTGAAGATTCAGGACTCAGATGTTCTGAAGACTGCTTTCCGTACTAGACATGGCCATTACGAGTTTCTAGTGATGTCCTTCGGTTTGACTAACGCCCCAATGACATTTATTGACTTGATGAATAGGGTGTTCCAGCCATATATTTATTCATTCATAATTCTCTTTATTGATGACATTTTGATCTACTCGCGCAACATGGAGGAGCACTAGCAGCATTTGAGAGTGGTGCTTCAGACTTTGCGGGAACAAATATGCTAAGTTCCCCAAGTGTGAGTTTTGGTTAGATTCTATAGCATTCTTGCGGGATGTTGTATCAGGCAAGGGTATTAAGGTAGATCCCAAGAAGATTGAGGCAGTTCAAAGTTGGCCTCGTCCTACTATGACGACTGAGATCAGGAGGTTCTTAGGGTTAGCAGGTTATTATCGCCGGTTTGTGGAGGGCTTCTCACCCGTTGCAACACCTTTGACTAGATTGACCCAGAAGGGTGCTCCATTCCGTTGGTCCAATGATTGCGAGGCGAGCTTCCAGAAGCTCAAGACAGTTTTGACCACAACACCAATTCTAGTGTTGCCTTCCGATTCGGGGATTGATACTGTGTATTGCGACGCTTTACGCATTGGTTTGGGTTGTGTATTGATGCAGGAGGGGTGAGTTATTGCATATGGTTCACATCAGCTGAAGCCTCATGAATGGAATTATCTTGTACACGATTTGGAGTTGGCCGCGATTGTTCATGCTCTTAAGATATGGAGGCATTACCTTTATGAGGTGTCCTGTGAGGTTTACACTGATCATCGTATCTTGCAGCATTTGTTCAAGCAAAATGATCTCAATTTGAGGCAGCGCAGATGGCTTTAGTTACTGAAGGATTATGACATCACCATTCTTTATCATTCGGGCAAGGCGAATGTAGTCACGGATGCCTTGTGCAGAAAGGCAGACAATATGGGTAGCTTGGCATTCATTTCGGTAGAGGAGCGGCCACTAGCTTTAGACATTCAGTCCTTGGCTAACAGGCTTTTGAGGTTGGATATTTCAGAGCCTAGCCGAGTTCTTGCATGCGTCGTTGCCCAGTCTTCACTATTGGAGCAGATCAAGGCTAGACAATTTGATGATCCGCACTTGTTGGTCCTTAGAGAGACGGTACTACATGGTGGTGTCAAGGAGTTTACTATCGGTGATGATGGTGTTTTGCAACTCTAGGGTCGTCTATGTATCCCTAATGTCGATGGCGTGAGGGAGAGGATTCTATAGGAGGCACACCGTTCTCGATATTCCATTCATCCAGGTGCTATAAAGATGTATCGTGACCCGAGGCAGCATTATTGGTGGTGGCGGACGAAGAAAGACATAGTTGAGTATGTAGCTAGATGCCTAAATTTCCAGCAGGGTAAGTATGAGCACCATAGGCTAGGTGGCCTACTCCAGCAGATGACCATACCTGAGTAGAAATGGGAGCGTATTACTATGGACTTCGTCATTGGGTTGCCGCGGAATTTGCAGAAGTTTGATGCATTTTGGGTCATTGTTGATAGATTGACCAAGTCGGCACACTTCATCCCAATTGTGACTATGTATACTTCAGAGAGGTTGGACCAGATTTATATTCAAGAGATATTTCAGTTGCATGGTGTGCCTGTTTTCATCATATCAGACAGAGGCCCTCAGTTTACTTCACATTTCTGGAGAGCAGTACAGAGTGAGTTGGGGACCCATGTAGTGCTTAGCACAACATTTCATCCATAGACCAACAAGCAGTCAAAGGGGACAATTCAAATCATGGAGGACATGCTCAGAGAATGTGTGATTGACTTTGGGGGCAGTGGGATTGATTCTTGCCGTTCGCCGAGTTTTCTTACAACAACAGTTATCAATCCAACATCGAGATAGATCCATTTGAGGCATTATATGGTCGGCGATGTCGTTCTCCCATTGGGTGGGTTGAGCCCGACGAGATTAAATTATATGGTACTGATTTGGTGAAGGATGCCTTGGAAAAGGTAAAGTTGATCAGAAGGCGCGTGATGTATCATTTATGGTGGGTGAGAAGGTTCTTTTGAAAGTCTTGCTTATGAAGGGGATTACGAGGTTCGAGAAGAAGGCCAAGTTGAGCCCAAGGTTTATAGGCCCATTTGAGGTGTTGAGATGAGTTGGAGAGGTTGCTTATGAGCTTGATTTGCCTCCCAGTCTATCTGTGCTCCGAAGGTATCATGCTGACTTTTCACATATGTTAGACTTCAACACGATTTAGTTAGATGAGAGACTAGGTTATGAGGGGCAGCCAATTGCCATTATTGATAGACATGTTCGCCAGTTGAAATCCAAGAGGATTTCTACGGTAAGGTTCAGTGGAGGGGCTAACCAATCAAGAAGGCGACTTGGGAGTCCGATGAGGACATACAAAGCAGATATCTACACTTATTCAGCACTTCAGGTATGATTCTAGACCCGTTCGAGGACGAACGTTTGTTTAAGAGGTGGAGAATGTAACGACCCGATCGATTATTTTGCTTTTTAAAACCTCGTTCCCTTAAATAAGACTCCCCGTACGTGATGTTACTATTTTATGACTTGCGGGGATGGTTAGTTCGAGATTTGGAAGGGTTCTGGTTGACATTGGAACGCTTGGTTCCTTAAGGTTGGCTAAAAAGGCTAAGTTTGACTTCGGTCAACGTTTTGAGCAAACGACCTCTGAATCAGGATTTGACGGGTCCAATAGGTTCATATGATGATTTCGTACTTGGGTATATGTTCGGATCGGGTTTTGGATGGCCTTGGAGCGTTTCGATGTCTATTAGTGAAAGTTAGTTCTTTGAAGGTTTTAAAATTCTTTAAATTTGGTTTGGAGTAGGTTTTGGTGATATCGAGGTCCGAATGGGATTCTGAGACCTGCAATAGTTTCGATGGTGATTTAAGACTTGCACGCAAAATTAGGTGTCATTCCGAGTAGTTTAGGTATGTTTCGGCACATTGGGAGTATGTTAGAAGAACTTGAAGTTCATATTCTTGATTCAATTTGGTTTGGGGTAAGATTCTTAGTTTCCTTGATGTTTTATGCATTCCGAGGGTATGAGCAAGTCCGTTTTATGATTTCAAACTTGTTGTTATGTTTGGACAGGGCCTCGGGGGTCCCGGAAGCTATTCGAACTGTGCACGAAGTGAGTTTTAAGCTCAAAGGGGGTTGCTGGTGCACCAGTTCTGGTGTGCCCACACCTACGAGCTTTAGGCTGCAGGTGTGAGGGTTGTGCCGCAGAAGCGATTCTGGAGCGTTTGGCTAGGGACCACAGGTGCGGATTTTTGTATGCACCCACGAACGCGCAGGTACAATGAGGAAGGGCGCAGGAGTGGACCCAGCCCTAGAAGCGGGACCACAGAAGCGGGATCCCACCCACACAAGCGGCCCTTTCCGGGCTTGAAGACCTCCGCAAAAGCGGACCAAGCACCGCAAATGCGGCCAAGGCACCGCAGGTGCGATAATCGCTGGAGGTAGACTCCAATTTAATGCGGGATTTAGACACCTTTAGCTCATTTATTTCATTGTTTGGGCGATTCTTGGAGCTCTTAGAGATGGGATTTCACCTAGCACTTTGAGGTAAGTAATTTCTACACAATGTGAGTTCAATAAATAGTTTATGGGTAGATTATAACATGTAAATTAGGAAAAATCATGGGTTTAGGTGAACACCTAGGTTTTTGAAAAAAAAAAGAGATTTAACTACGAAATTTGATATGGAATTTACTTAAAAATCATATATTTGAGTTCATGAGGTTCTAGGTAACAAATATCTTCGAAAATGTTCGGAATCCGAGTACGTGGTCCGGGGGGTGCATTTTAGGAATCCTACATTTGGGGTTGGGTAATCACTTTAATAGTTAGAATATGAATCTTTTAACATGTATTGATCATTTTATATAACATTTGACTAGTTTCGAGTCGTTTGTCACCGAATTGAGGGTTTAAGCACAATCTTGGACCGTAAAGTAGGCTTTGAGATAAGGTAAGTCTCTTTTCTAACCTTGTAAGAGGGAATTAACCCCATAGGTGAATTGATTAATATGTGCTCCTATTTGTGGGGGCTACGTACCCATGGGGTGACGAGACTCCGTACACAGCTACTGATTATGCTATTGTTCGGGTAGTCTAGGGCTTATACCATGCTATATATACGATGTTTGTACCCTACTTGTTAACTTAATTGTTTAAATCATGTTGGAACTTGATAGAGGAATGGTATAAGGCTAAATTTCACTTACTTAAATTCTTGAACGGGCCACTTGACTGTTATTGAGGATTGGTGTTTCTTTAAATAAATGTATCTTAATAAATAATGATTTGACTGTTATAAAGTATTTTCTCTTCCATGGAGAGGGTCGATCGCCTCGTTAGCAGATAGATGCATCTATGGTTCGTGTCGTTTGACCCTCGGCAGTGTACAATTTAGATATTTTTATGTCACGCCCCAAACCTGGGAGGCGTGGTTGACACCCGGTGTTGTGCTGGCCTAAGCAAACCACTCTGTAACTCATGATCGTTCGACCAAACCTAGAACATACATAGGTCGAGTTAACTGAACTCATTCCTTTTGTAACTATCATGGGCCCACATGGCCACCACTCATAATGTACAACTGTAAGTGGAAAAATACTGTATTAATGAACAATCTTGCTTAAAACATGAATACATATGGGCCGTCAAGGCCTCTGACATACTGTACAAAATGAACCTCTGTCTACAAAGACTCTAAGATTATTTGACATCAAATGGGACAGGGTACCGGCCTACCCATATGTTGGTAGCAAAACTCTGACACGATGACTTATAGACTCGGTTGCACTCCAAAGGAGGTAGAGTCTTACCGATCCTTCGATGAATGCTGACCTCGTCTACTATGAGGGCTTGTCAAACTGATTATCTATACCTGTAGTCATGAATGCAGCGTCCCCAACAAAAAGATGTCAGTACGAATAATGTACTGTGTGTGTAAGGCAGAACTGAAACATGTCCATAAGTCAACATTAATTAAAGACATAAGAATCAACCTGAATCTCTGAAGTGCCACCGTATATGAATACTTATTATACTTACATATATAATGCTTCTCTTTGAGACTATTTCTATTATCCATATCGTATGATGCATGGCTACCCAAATGATCAGTGGTAACTGCCCGACTGGCCGTAGCGCGGTGGTAAATGCATGACTGCCCGACCGGCCGTAGCTCGATGGTAAATATATAACTGTCCAATCGGCCGTAGCTCGGTGGTAAATGCATGACTGTCCGACCGACCGTAGCTCGGTGGTAAATGGATAACTTCCCAACCGGCCGTAGCTCGGTGGTAAATGATGATGCATATAATACCATTATGAACATTAACATCTTTATCAAATACGTCAATAGGGAGATAGAAACATACTTAGACATGCTTGAATATAATTTTACAGGAATGAATAGCGTAGACATCCTTAACTGTTAAGAGTAGAAACACTTATGAAATAACATTTCGTTTACGTATCGTTACTTGGATCATGCCAAAAAGGAAAGAAGGGATAGCCTTAAAATACCTTTGATGTCAACTTCCTACTTGTATATGCGAACAATCTCCTCAATCTTGAGAAAACCGATATGGAAATACACATCTACGTTCACGGTTTATTCTAATGCAGGGAGATATATCTGCCTTTGTAGCTCAAATCTCTCCAGGACCGTTTCTAATCTCAAACAAATGTATTTTCTTGCTAAAAGTATATATATGTATGTCATAAAATGTATCCATCAAACAATGGTCGTTTCTAATCTTGCTTGTAATATATACTAGATGAGTATTTCCCGTGCATAGCACGGGCCCAATAATTATACAAGAGATCAATAATTTGAGTCTATAATTTTGATCGAGAGTCTAATAATTTGAGTTGTGATATAATTTTAACTGTGTATGAACGCATATTTATACTTGATTGCAATTATAAATAGCAATAAATAATTTAGAATAACCATATCACCAACAAAAAGAACAGTTCCATTCTCAGTAAATAGTGAGAGACGTAGAAATTCATATTTACCTCCCCAGGGGCCCGGCATGTGTAGAACCGAGCAAAATATTGTATTTTGTTGTGCTTTTCTTTTAAAATCATTTACAAAATCAAATCCAAGCATATGACTACTTGTTCATTTCCTACCTATCATTCTATACCACATGATTAACCAGACGTATTATGTTGCTATCAGTGCTATACCACCTATGAACAATAGAAATTACATAGTCTAATTACGAGTCATATAGAGTATTGCAAGTATTTGCACCTTGCTAAAAACATCCACTACTTTGTATTCTTCATGAGAGCTTGTTCCTATTCTGAGACAAGAATAAGATATTAAATATTCTTAATAGAAAATATTTACTACTACAAGTCCCACACCAAGAATTTGAAATATATCATGATACAAAAATAAGCTAGAAAGAGAGAACATAGACACAAGCCAAGTATCTGTGCAACTAAATTACTCTAGAGTACTATAAGTGTCTTAGTCACGCTCCTTTAGAAAAGATGGAATAATAATAATAATAATGTATTTAAAAGCAAAGACGTCGTTACTACAATCGAAGAAATGCTAATTCTTATTTTTTTAATAAGCTAATGCTAACAACTATATAAATATACTGAAAATTTAATGCAAACAATCTCCAGAAAAGATTGTCTACAATTTTACTTACCCTCAAACAAAAGAAAGAAGTAAGCCCAATCACATGATTAGCAAATGTCTAAAAAGTCTATTAAAATATACAGTTGTGACGTAGATTCATTGATACAATTCCTATCACCACTAAAAGAATAAAATATGGACTGACATGGCATTTTTTTATATCATCTCAACATTATTATGTGCTTGGCAATAAACTTATTTTATTTACTCATCAAGTTGGTGTTGCTCATGACCCAATTTATACCTTAGTCATCAGACTTCTTTAAACGGATGACTTCCTTAAACTTATCTTTAATGAATAATCAGTCTATAACAAAATCAACTAATAAAAACAATTAAGATTTCACAAAATACCATAGAAGATGTAATCAAATAAAAAATGTCCTCAAGATATAGTCATCGCAAAATAATGCTTAATCCTGACACTTCCGATTAGAAGTTAATCAACATGGAATTTGAATGCTTGATTAACCAAGTAACATCAATAACTCTTTTGTGTTATTCTATACGCAAGAGCACAAGATGTTTGAAACGGACTCAGTCCAGGTAATAAATTTTTCTTTCTCAATTTTTTGGTTTGTCCTTGGCATCAAGATGTGTTTTATGAACAAAGAAAATAACAAGTTATACCATATAACAGTTATTAAATAACTCCACATTAATCATGCTAAACCATCCTTTCTTTGTTTGTACTCAATCTTAGTGCATAAACTCATAGAACAAAAGTATCTCATGGAAATAGTGCAGTGTGGTATAGAGTAATTGTGGTGTAATTCACAAATAAAACATAATTTCTCTGTCCCAATTTATGTGTTATATTTCTTTTTAATCAGTTCCAAAAAGAATGTCATACTTCTTTATTTAGAAAGAGTTTAACTTTAAATTAAAGCACAAAAGCAAGCACGCCCAACAAACAACGTGCAGAGATTTAGAATTACCGTCATAAAAATAAACATAATACGTGGAGAAGAAAGTGTACCAATATAGATAATTCATAACCTTTCTGAGAGTGATGGAGGAGGAGCATTGAGTCTTCCATGACCATGGCAAGTAAATATATTTCTATCTTTTGAGTACAAACTTGTTTCAATAAGATAAATTCAAAGTGAGAACAAAACTTGAACATTCTCTGCAAGGTAAGAAATTGAAAAGAAGATAGATAAAGGAGAAATGATAGTAAGCGATTGCAATCATACTCATTTATATAATAAGTTAGATGAATTATGATGGTTGGAGAGGTTATGTGTTTTAAGTTTAACACAAAATTAACAATTTTCTAATTCTTGTTCTGCTTCGGTAGTTATTAAATTTGAAAATACCAAATGACGACAAAGCAATGCGGTAGGTGATCTTCCTATAATTATTAATCAATGTAAAATCTTCCCACAACACGTGAAAAATACATTATCTTTGTCGGTTCATCTAAATAAATAGAAAAAAATGGGAGAAATGAGAAGTTGTTATCACCACCATTATAACAAAAAGGAAAGAAAGATAGACTAATAGGCTATATTCAATTTTTTGAGATACGACTGGATTTTGTGGCAGAGATATAAAGTTCTTATGGATTGTCCTATTTCGGTGAAAGAAGATGCGATGTATATTTTAAGTGATTAACTCCTCGAGATGGAGAGACCATAAGGATAGAAAGTTGTCTGTCAAACAGATTACATTGCTTTTGAACGCACAAACTGTATAGCCATAATCTATCAAAACTCAAGCTTCAAAAAGGGAGAATCTAGAAGTTCAATGTAGAAGTAATTTCTTTCAATAAATTCATCAAACACTTGTGGCACAAAAAGTGTTACCTAAAAATGTAACAAAACCCAATTAAAACTAACTTAGGTTTCAGGTAGCAGCACCCGCATACCCCATATTAAACCCAGTTCTATTAGAAGTGTTCTTCTACCAAGAAGAGGCAAAAAGAAAAAGCAAGAAAACTAAATGAAAAAAAAAACTTAAATCAAATTTAACTGAAGATTTAACCAATCGTTTAGACCACAAATTAAAGCAGAAGTATTATATTGATACAGATTGCATATGAAGACAAAAATGCAGAACAACAGAAGAGAAAATCCAAAATAAATAACAACAATAACAACGGATAATAGCAGACAAAAAAATGAAATAAAATAGAAGAAAAATTGAAAAAAAAAATAGCTGACACACTAACCTGAACGTTGTAACACCCAAAGTAGAAGACCCATAAATGTAAATACTTCAAGCAAGAAACTGATAAAATAGGAAGAAATCCCTTAAAAAAAAGTAATGAACAGAAGATTGAAAGAGAGGAGGATGAACTGAAAAAAGTGGAAGAAGATTTAAGAAAAAATTGTGGTAAAACCCCAAGCCGAGAAGATGAAGGGAAAGTGAGAGAGTTAGGAAAGGAGATGAAAGTGTGGACGGTTCTAGGATTATGTGGTAGTGTATGAAAAATAAAATGATAATTCTATCCTTAGTCGACCAATCATGGCTTTTCTATATAATAGAAATTTCTTACATATATCCATACAAAAAGTGAATGAGTGGATAGTGGGGTCCACCTCACTTGCCACCATTTTGAAATATTGGGACATGTGGCATAAATGTCACATATTAGTCGCAAATTATTTTGGAGGGGGGAGGGTGCCACGTTAGTCCTTGTAGGCTTTATCTAATCTTTTAATTAATCTCTCACTAAAATTATTAATTATATAATTATTCACATAATTAGAATTATCCCAAATTACTTAAAATACTACTCACTTTTAACACATCTCATATACTTTACTATCATAGTCATGTGGTACCATATAAAATCAATACATACACTATTATTTTATTAAAACATCGATGTAAAAATACATATATTTTTTCAACTTCTAATTTTCCTAATCTCGTATAAAGAGTAAAAATTTTGTATGCTTAATTCTTAAAATGGTAAAAAGATAATCCTTCTTTTCTTGTGAAAATATAATTTCTATCTTTACAATAAAGAAAATTTCACGAACTTTCTCATATTATGTGTATAATTTAAAGCATGTTCGAAAGTAGTAATATTAATAACTATATAAAATCATATTTTTCAAACATTTTTTTTTTTTGCAAAAATATTCCACTCAAAATACCATATCAAATGTATATAACAGTATCAAGGTTGTTTAACTTACGGGGTCTTACAATAACATAGTCACAAATCCTCTATAATCTCATGAATGGTCTTAATCCCTTCAAGCTCATATGGATTACTACGACTCATCCTAATATTAAAGTACGGGATGTAATATCCTTCCCCCCTTTAAAATATTCGTCCTCGAATGTTAACTCTTAGAGATTTACAAAATTCCTCACTAGGGTCTCCTTTATAAACTAAATTGAAATCCAAACTATATCTGAAATCTCGACTATTCACAACCTTTTGTACGTGAGTATCTCGTATCTTCTTCGCCTTTACCTTACATACTTTTCAATCTCGCATCGTATCTTCTGTTTCTTTCATAATCTCCCTTCAACATAGGTGAAAATTACACCTTAAAGCTCTACTGTAATACCTGCACCTCTGGTGCACACAATATCTGGCGAAAGCTTCATACTGACTTCTTACGACTCAGCTCTATGGCATGATCTGAAAACAAAATAAGGGTAACATTTCCTAAATGCCCTATAGCCTCTCAATTTTAAATGT
The DNA here is from genome assembly GCF_000715075.1 of Nicotiana tabacum. Classification (NCBI taxonomy): domain Eukaryota; kingdom Viridiplantae; phylum Streptophyta; class Magnoliopsida; order Solanales; family Solanaceae; genus Nicotiana; species Nicotiana tabacum. The sequence continues at coordinate 251,554 of NW_027438270.1, read as the reverse complement.
GGCGCGCAACACACCCATAATTAAGACTCTACTAGGTTGTGATGACCCAAAATATTATTTTTAAATTTAATAATAAATTATATATTCTAAGACCTCGAAAAGCACTATTTATTATTCCTCGACTTGCGTGCGCAGTCTGTAACTAGATTAAAATGTGAATTAGAACTTTAAAATTCAATAGAGTTGACATTGGTCAATATTTTGGGAAAATAGACTCGGATCCGTATTTTGACAGTTCGGGTAGGTCCGTATCGTGATTTGGGACCTCGACGTATGCCCGGAATTAAATTCCGAGGTCCCTAGCCCGAGATATAGAATTTTGATGAAACATTAAAAGTTTGAAAGCTTAATGATTTTTCAGAATTTACTGATGTTGGATTTATTGACACCGTTTCTGTATTTTGGTTTCGGAGTCCGGTATAGGTCCATTATAATATTTATGACTTGTCTACCGAATTTGGTGAGAAACGAAGTTGATTTGACGTGATTCAGACATCCGGTTATGAAAATATATGTTTTAAAGTTTTCTTGAAAATTTCCTTTGATTTAGTGTCCGATTCATAGTTTTAGGTATTATTTGGGCAATGTGATCGTGTGAGCAAGTTCGTATAATGTTTTAGGACATGTTGGTGTATTGAGGTAAAGGTCCCGAGCATCTCGGGTGAGTTTCAGATAGTTAACGGACCAAATTCGGACTTAGATGAAATATGGTAAAACTTTATTCTTCTGGTGTAATCGCACCTGCGAGAAATTGGCTGCAGGTGCGATGCCGCAGATGCGGCTCATGTTGCGCAGAAGCGCTTGCGCAGATGTGAGCGGAAAGGCACAGGTGCGGATAGGCACGCAGGTGCGATGGAATTTCCCGCACCTGTGAAGGCGCAGATGCGATCCAAGGCTCGCAAAAGCGGAGGTAACTGGGCTGAGTAATTTTCACATATGCAGTGTTTCACTGCAGAAGCGGGACCGCAGGTGCGAAAAATATGGCCGCAGGGGCAAAAGCACTGGGCAGTGTACAAAACAGAAGGGTCCGAGAAATTGTCATTTTTGACATTTCCAAATGCGGGTGAGGCAATTTGTGAGGGAGAAATCATGGGGAATCTTGAGGTAAGTCACATGTGATCATTGTTAGTCAATTATATTGGATTATCATTGAATATTTCGAATAGATTACATGTTTTTGAGGTGAAATTAGAGGATTTGGGCCTAGGGATTTCAAAATGAGAATTTTAGATTTGGAGGTCAAGTTGATGTCGGATTATAGTAAAAATGGTATGGTTGGACTCATGGTTGAATGGGCATTCATATTTCGTAACTTTCGCCGGAATCCGAAACATGGGCCCCACGGGCGCCTTTTGAGTCAATTTCGGATTTTATTGAAAAATTTAGCATTTGCTTATGAAATTGATTCCTTTAATTTTTGTTGACTGTATCGAATTAATTATGACTAGATTCGAGTCGATCGGTGCCGGAAAATCGAGGAAAATGCATACTACTTGGTTAAATTGGAGCACGTCGAGGCAAGTGACTTGTTTAACCTTGTGTGGGGAAAATCTCCCCTAGGATTGGTATTGAAGTGTACATGAGGTGACGAGTGTGTACACTGGCTAAATATGAAAGAATAATTTTTTTAAATTGTGTAGGTCATTGTTGCACATTAATTAAATTATTTTATTCTGTTATACTCTTCATCATTGATTTAATGTTTATATTTTAAAGTTGTTTGATCTTTTCCTGCTAATTGTTTTACCTGTTTAGTTGAAACTTGTTTTCTTTTATTCTGTGCATTATTTGAAGATTGATTTTTTTTAAAATTAAATATTATTAATATGAAATATTTGACATTTTAAATTTGGTAATAAAGCAACGTACTAAAGATTTTGAAATATTATTTTGTTGAATTATGTATTCCCAAATATATTGTGAGATTTTCGTACTCATTGTGATGGAGCCGTGAGCTCTTTAGTTTGGCAAAATATTATTGTTGATTTATTTTGACATGAGTCGTGAGCTCTTTATTATGGAAAAATATTGTTATTGATTTATTTTGACGAATTGAAATACTTGGGCACTTGAGGTGCAAATTGTGATATATTATGATATTGATACGTATGCGGTGGTATAAGGTTTGGGTGTTGAAATGCATGCGGTGAGATAAGGGTGGCTTGATACGAATGGCTAGTAGCGGGAACTACTAGAAGTCATGCGGTGTGATAAGGATGGCTAAAATGCTGAATGCTATTTCGGGAAAAAATATTTTCTTTAAAATAAATTGTGAAGGCTCTCGCGGTGAGATAAGGAAATGAGATATTATGAATTTATTTATGATTTGGGACTACGAGGCGGTACCTCGGGAGTGCCCTTGTTGATATTGATTTCTGGCTGTAGTTGCCTTTGATTGGTGTTGTGATTTTTCTTAGAGTTTAAAAGAAATTCTATTTGTTCCACGAGGTATCATTTGCCATTATTTGTGTAATTAAATGGTGACCTACTAGTTGATTTGTTTCCACTGTCATTTTATTTTATTATATTGTGAAACATTTTACCATGCCATTTATTATTATTTTTCCAGAAGGGCCTGATCTGACCTCGTCACTACTCTACCGAGGTTAGGCTTGGCACTTACTGGGTACCGCTGTGGTGTACTCATACTACGCTTTTGCCTATCTTTTTTGTGTAGATCCAGGTACTTCTTTATATCCCAGACATCAGTGAGTACCTGTGCCCAGAGACTTCGAGGTATATCTGCCAGCGTCCACAGATTCTGGAGTCCCCTTCTATCCTTGTTATGTTGCTTCCTTATTTTCTTTAGACTCTGTTATATATAGAGACATTGAGGATAAATTTTTAGAAGCTTTGACTTATCTCTACCAGGTTTTGGGAGTTGTAATTATGTAATGTTTTCAGATTTATTTATTTCAGATTTCTATTTTTATTCCGCATTGTTAGGATTACCTAGTCTTAGTGACTAGGTGCCATCACGACATCCTACAGAGGGAATTTGGGGTCGTGATAAGTTGGTATCAAAGCTCTAGGTTCATAGGTGTTATGAGTCACAAGCATGTTTAGTAGAGTCTTGCGATCGGTACAGAGACATTTGTACTTATCTTCGGGAGGCTATGGAATTTTTAGGATAATATTAACTTCTTTGATTCCTTATCGTGCGCATTTGTTAATTGCAAAGTTCTAAACCATTGTCTTCCTATTCTCTCCCAGATGGTGAGGACACGCACAACTGGATCTGATGATCAGACACCCGCACCCCCTGTTGGAGCCGCAAGAGGCCGGGGTCGGGGCAGAGGCCGAGCCAGAGGCCGAGGAAGAACATGTGGTCCAGCCAGAGCACCTGCATGAGTTGCTGCACCAGAGCCACCAGTAGCTCCAGTTGGAGAGCAGGCACCTGAGACACTTGTTACTACTCTTACACTTCAGGAGACTCTTGCCCAGTATTTGAGCATGTTTGGCACTCTAGCTTAGGCAGGGTTAATTCCACCTGCTCCTGCCATATCTCAGGCCAGGGGAGGAGCACAAACTCCCGCCTCCCGTACTCCAGAGCCATGGGCCCAAGTTGACCATGTCCCGGAGGTTATACCAGTGTAGCCAGTTGTCCCAGTTCGGCCTGAGATTAGGACAACAGTTTCAGGGGGGGAGGGGAGCTCAGGCTTGAGAGGTACAAGAAGTACCACCCTCCCACTTTCAGCAGTTTAGCTTCAGAGGATGCTCAAAGTTTTCTAGAGAAATGTCACTGTAACCTTCGTACTATGGGTATTGTGGATTCCAGTAGGGTTTCTTTTGCGACATTCCAGTTTCGAGGAGCAGCCTACTAGTGGTGGCGGGCATATGAGTTGGATAGTCCAGCTGAGGCATCTTCACTCACTTGGACTCAATTTTCAGATATGTTCTTAAGGGAGTATGTTCCTCAGAGTCTTAAAGATGCATAGTGCGTAGAGTTTGAGCAGCTGCGCCAGGGTTCTATGACCGTGTCAGAGTATGCAGTCTGATTCACTGATTTGGCGACGCCTGCACCAGCCTTAGTTGCTACTGTTTGAGAGCGGGTTCGCAGATTTATTGAGGGTCTCCACCCTAATATCAGATACAGTATGGCCCGAGAGCTAGAGATGGACATCACATACCAATATGTGGTGTCAATTGCTAGGAGATTGGAAGGTATGTGGCTCCGGGAGAGGGAAGCTAAGAGACCCCGAGAGTCTGGCACATATAATAATTCTCGTGCCCCAGTGGCAGCCCGTCATGGTAGAGGCTATGTGAGTCGTCCTATTCATTCATCACTTCTAGCTTCCAGTGGTATTCTAGCTACTCCCAGACCTCAGGTTCCATATTATGCACTGCCAGTGTCTTCTGTTCCTCATGTACGAGGTGCTTTCAACAGACAGTCTAGTCGATCAAGCCCGAGCCATTCCCAGTAGCCACGTCTTCCGAGGGATTGTTTTGAGTGTGGTGGCACTCGTCATATCATGAGGGATTGCCCCAGAATAAGGAGGGGTGCACCTCCACAGATTTCTCAGGCCCCACCTATTGCACAGGGCCCTCAGGCTTCTTAGTTCATGATTACTGCACCAGTTTCCACTCCACCTGCACATCCATCCAGAGGCAGAGGTCAGGCAGGAAGAGGTCACCCTAGAGGGGGAGGCCAGGCCAGGCCAGGCCAGATATTATGCCCTTCCTGCCAGGACAGAGGCTGTTACATCCGATTCTATTATCATAGGTATTATTTCGGTCTGTCTTAGGGATGCATCACTCTTATTTGATCCAGGCTCCACTTAGTCTTATGTGTCATCTTATTTTTCCCCATATTTGGGAGTATCACGTGATTCCTTGAGTTCTTATATTTATGTATCTACACCCGTGGGTGAATCTATTATTGTGGACCGTGTGGATCGGTCGTGTTTAATTGTTATCAGTGGTTTTGAGAACAGAGTTGATTTATTATTGCTCAGTATGGTGGATTTCGATATTATTTTAGGCATGGACTGGTTGTCTCCCTATCATGCTATTCTTGATTGTTACGCCAAGACAGTGACGTTGGCTATGCTAGGTCTACCACGGCTAGAGTGGAGACAGGTCATGTTCCTAGCAGGGTTGTTTCATTTCTTAAAGCTCAACGAATGGTTGAGAAGGGTGTGATGCGTATCTGGCCTATGTGAGAGATGTTAGTATTGATACTCCTACTGTGGAGTCAGTTCCTGTAGTATGAGATTTTCCTGATGTATTTCCAGCGGATCTTCCGGGTATGCCACCCGACAAAGATATTAACTTTGGCATTGATTTGTTACCAGGTACTCAGCCCATTTCTATTCCACCATATCGTATGGCCCTAGCAGAGTTGAAGGAATTAAAAGAACAGTTACAGGAATTACTTGATAAGGGCTTCATTCAGCCCAGTGTATCGCCTTGGGGTGCTCCTGTCTTATTTGTGAAGAAGAAGGATGGTTCTATGTGGATGTGTATTGATTACCGCCAGTTGAACAAAGTTACAGTGAAGAATATGTATCAATTGCCACGTATTGATAACTTATTTGATCTGCTTCTGGTGTATTTCCAGAGCCGGAAAGATCATGAACAACACCTGAGGATTGTGCTTCACGTGAGGGAATCAAGGTAGATTTGAAAAAGATTGAAGCAGTACAGAGTTGGTCCCGACCGTCATCAGTTACGAAAATTTGGATGTTCCTTGGTTTGGCAAGGTATTATCGCCGATTTGTAAAGGGTTTCTCTTCTATTACTGCATCTATGACCAAATTGACCTAGAAGGGTGCTCCGTTTAGGTGGACCGACGAATTTGAGGAGAGCTTCCAAAAGCTCAAGACAACCTTGATTACAACCCCCAGTATCGGTATTACCTACAGGTTCAGAGTCTTATACTGTGTATTATGATGTATCGCGTATTGGTCTCGGCCCAATGTTGATGCAAGACGGTAGGGTGATTGCCTATGCGTCCAGACAGTTAAAGGTGCATGAGAAGAATTATCCTGTACATGACCTTGAGTTAGCAGCTATTGTTCATGCCTTGAATATTTGGCGGCATTATTTGTACGGTGTCTATTGTGAGGTCTACACCGATCACCGGAGTATACAACATCTGTTTAAACAGAAGGATCTTAATTTGTGGCAGCGAAGATGGTTGGAGTTGCTTAAGGATTATGATATCACCATTCTCTATCATCATGGGAAGGCCAATGTAGTGGCCGATTCCTTGAGTCGTAAAGCGGAGAGTTTGGGCAGCTTAGCATATTTACCAGTAGCAGAGAGGCCTTTAGCCTTGGATGTTCAGGCCTTGGCCAACCAGTTTGTTAGACTGGATGTTTCCAAGCCGAGCCGAGTTTTGGCTTGTGTGGTTTCTTAATCTTTTGTTTATGATCGTATCAGGGAACGTCAGTATGATGATCCCCATCTTCTTGTCCTTAAGGACATAGTTCAGAACAGTGATGCCAAGGAAGTCGCAATTGGAGATAGTGGTGTGTTACGGATGTAGGGCAAGCTATGTGTGCCTAATCTAGATGGTTTGCGTGAATTGATTCTCCAGGCGGCTCACAGTTCGCGGTACTCCATTCATCCGGGTGCTGCAAAGATGTATCGAGACTTGAGATAGCACTATTGGTGGAGGCGAATGAAGAAATACATAGTGGAATATGTAGCTCGGTGCCTAAATTGCCAGCAAGTGAAGTATGAGCATCAACGACCGGGTGGATTGCTTCAGAAGTTAGAGATTCCGGAGTTGAAATATGAGCGAATCATTATGGATTTCGTTGTTGGACTTCCACGGACTCAGCGGAAGTTTGATGCAATTTGGGTGATTGTGGATAGGCTGAACAAGTCAACTGATTTCATTTCTGTGATGACTACCTACTCTTTCGAGCAGTTGGCTAGAATCTATATTTGTGAGATTGTCAGACTTCATGGCGTACCAGTATCTATCATCTCTGACCGGGGTACACAGTTTTTTACCTTACGATTTTGGAGGGCTGTACAGTGAGAGTTGGGTACTCGTGTGAAATTGAGTATAACATTTAACCATCAGATAGATGAGCAGTCCGAACACACTATTCAGATAATTGAGGATATGCTTCGTGCGTGTGTGACAGATTTTGGGGGTGCTTGGGATCAGTTCTTACCACTTGCGGAGTTTGCTTACAACAACAGTTACCAGTTGAGCATTCATATGGCTCTGTATGAGGCCTTGTATGGTAGGCGATGCCGGTCTCCAGTGGGTTGTTTCGAATCGGGCGAGGCTAGACTATTGGGTACAAACTTAGTTCAGGATGCCTTGGAAAAGGTTAAATTGATTCAGGATCGACTTCGTGCAGCCCAATCTAGACAGAAGAGTTATGCGAATTGAAAGGTTCGTGATGTTGCATTCTTGGTTAGTGAGCGGGTATTGCTCCGGGTTTTACCTATGAAGGGTGTGATGAGGTTCGGGAAGAAGGGCAAGTTGAGCCCTAGGTATATTGGTGTAATGACCCAGTCGGTAGTTCCGAGAGTTTTAGCCCCGTTTTCCCCTTTTTTTCTTCTTTATGTGTTATTCGGCAGTGTTGAGTTGTATATAGTTAGTAGGTTTGGATCCGGAGTAGTTTTGGAGTGAAATGAGACACTTAGTCCCTTAGTTAGAAAGCTAAGTTAGAAAATTCAAGCGGAAGTTGAATTATGAATAAACAAACTCATTGGGTGATTTTAGACTTAGGAGTGTGTCCGTAATGTAATTTGGAGGTCTATGGTAGAATTAGGCTTGAATTGGCAAAAGTTAGAAATTTGGCGATTTTGGTCGGCGGTGGAAAATTAGGTATCGGGGTCGGAATGGAATTTCGGAAGTTGGAGTAGGTTCGTAGTATCATTTGTGATGCGTGTGCATAATTCAGGGTCATTTGGACGTGGTTTGATAGGTTTCGGCGTCGTTGGCGAATTTTGGAAGTTTAGAAGTTCTTAGGCTTGAATTCGAGGTTGATTTGGTATTTTGGTGTTGTTTTGGGTGTTCCAGAGGTTCGACTAAGTTCAAGGAGTGATATATGACTTGTTGGAATTATTGGTTGAGGTCCCGAGGGCCTCGGGTGAGTTTAAGATAGGTTTGGGTTGTCTTGCGCTCGTTTTTCTTATATTTCGACGTTGTTTCTTCAAGCATAAATGATAGTATATTGAACGAATGAGCTCCGATCTCTTTTTTGATTGAAGCATTAGATCTGTATCATAATTACAGACCCGTAGGAAAAAGAATCGTCGAATTCGGACATCGTATGACGACTTTATGGTCATTTTACTATGAATTAGGTTGCCAGATTTTTTTCAGATGAATTACGAAATTGCCACTGACGGCGTATTTAAAAAATCTGCACTATTTGCAAATATTGAAACCTACATATCGCATTCATTATAAGGTCAAATTGAGTTATTCAAAAGCCTAACTTGACTAGAATTTCACAAGGAATCCATTGGAGGCATAAAAAGTGAGTTTCAGAATCGTTTGGCATGAGAAACGAGGCAGAATAACTGGCAGAAAAATATATATAACAAGGGTTTGTTCATTCGGTCATATTTTGAGTTGGGGAGCTCGGATTTGGGCGATTTTGGAGACAATTTTCACCATAAGGATTGGGGTAAGTGTTTTCTACTCAGTTTTGGTTATATTCCATGAATCCATCTTCGTTTTTGGGATTTGATTGATGATTTCAAAGTTAAATTGAGGGAGTTAGGGTTTGAGTTTGGTGAGTTTAAGTCAGGATTAGAGGGACCAAACGGAGTCCGATTTTGATGAATTTTATATGGTTAGACTCAGGAGAGGACGAGGTTTATTATTCTGCCATTTTTGACTGATTTAGAGATATGGGCCTGGGGGCCGGGTTTTGGCCGATTTCGGATTTTTGGAATATTTATGTAGTTTTTATTGTGGAATTCGATTCGTTAGCCTATGTTGATGGTATTAATCTGATTATGGTTAGATTTGGAGATTTTGGAGACCGAGTCCAGAGATGAGGGCATCCTGGAGTAGGATTTTACGCTGTTAAGGCAAGTAACAATTTTAACTCTACCTTTGTGGGTGTACGCCTCGAAGGATTGAGACTTGGTCCGTCCCGTGAGGCCTAATGGCCATTATCTGTGTTTATGCATTTAATTGTTGTTGAACTTGTCTGCCCTCATGTTAGGGATCATGCTTAGGCTTTATTCATGCTCACATTAATTATACTTAGTCATAGAAATTATTGTACATGTTTACCTTAGTCACTATTATTTGCTAATATGCTGTGATACTTGATGTGAGCTGTGTCCCCTTATTTGTCGATGATGGTGAGGTTAGTGAGATACATGATTGAGTAAGGTCGAGGGCCTGGTTGTGAGGATATTAATAGCATAGCGCGTGAGTTGTCCGCGTATCACGTGAGTTGACCGTGCGGGTCCAGGTATTGATACCATAGCGCGTGAGTTGTCCGCATAGCACGTGAACTGACCGTGCTGATCCAGGTATTGATATTATGGCACGTGAGCTGTCCGTGCTTAGCGCTTGGGCATTGGGAGTCCCTCCGGAATCTGTACACACCCCTAATGAGCGTAGAGTGTTGAGTGTTTTGAGTGTTGAGTGTTGAGTGCAAGTGATGAGTGATGGAGTGACACTGCTGTGAGGTTGTATTTATTTGTGCTGTTGCTGCATTTATCTGTTAAACTTCTTTGTGGCATTTACTGAGTTATAGAATTTACCTGTTTATTTCTGTTTATTTTTAAATTATGAAAATAAATAATTGAACTGTTTTACTTAGCCCGTCACTACTGCTCAGTTCCTTAGTTATTTTTATTACTTGCTGAGGTGGTTGTACTCATACTGCACCCTGCACTTTATGTGCAAATCCAGGTGAGTCAGTGAGCGGCGATCGTTGAGTTCAGGCCGGCTATCTGTGGAGATTGCAAGGTAGCTGCTAGCGTCTGCATGACCTTGTTACTCCTTTTGTCATTTCTTCTTTTGGACAAGTAGACAGTTTATATATCTTAGTTTATAGTATTAGATGCTCGTGACTTAGTGACACCCCGATGTTTGGGGCTCGTTTCTGTATTTTTCTATATTATATTTAGAGTTGATTTAGTTTATGAAAAATTTAAATGTTGAAATATTTTATTAAATTCTTATAATCGGTTTAGTAGTAATATTTTGGGAATTAGGCTTGACATGTAACACGATAGGCGCCATCACGACCATGGTAAGATTTTGGGTCATGACAAGTTGATATCAGAGCTCTAGGTTACATAGGTCTCACGAGTCATGAGCGGGTTTAGTAGAGTCTTGCGGATCTGTACGGAGACATCTGTACTTATCTTCAAGAGGCTGCAGAACCTTTAGGAAAATTTCACATTCTTAAATTCTTATCGTGTTATATTGATTCAGCTTGAAGTGTAACTCTTTGAATTCCTTTCATGTATTCGCACATGAGTGCTCGGTAGCAGTTGTGTATCGATGACTTCTGATTCTTTGGATGAGGTGCGAGATGTGATTTCTGTGTATTGATGTTGGGCCAGTTTGGAGGACTTGAGGTCGGGTGTGAGTATAGCTTGAGAACTGGGGTGTTAATTGTATGAGCACGCGCTTTTGGATTTATATATTCGGTAGTGTCTCTATTAGTGGAAGTGATGGCTGGATGGCTACGTGATGAGTATGATGTGTCTGCGAGCTGAGTTCATATAATTTGAATGTGACGAGAAGGATTTGCTTGAGGTGTAGAAAGAAACTATTTGGTGCTTGATTTCCATCTTTATTTGATGTATAAGTTATGGGTGTGTTGAAGGATCTCTTCGTGTTGTTTAGTTGGGGAGTGAAGTAGATTTCATGTCGTGATATGAGTTCAGACTCCAGGTAAGTTTTGTTTTCAGACTCATTCGAGGATAAGCGTTTGTTTAAGAGGGGGAGGATGTAACGACCCAGTCGGTCGTTCCGAGAGTTTTAGCCTCCTTTTCCCCATTTCTGCTTCTTTATGTGTTATTCAGCGGTGTTGAGTTATATCGAGTTAGTAGGTTTGGGTCCAGAGTTGTTTTGGAGTGAAATGCGACACTTAGTCCTTTAGTTAGAAAGCTAAGTGAGAAAAGTCAACCGGAAGTTGACTTATGAATAAACGAACTCATTGGGTGATTTTAAACTTAGGAGTGTGTCTGGAATGTAATTTGGAGGTCCATGGTAGAATTAGGCTTTAATTGGCAAAAGTTAGAAATTTGTCGATTTTGGTTGGCGGTGGAAAATTAGGTATCGGGGTTGGAATGGAATTTCGGAAGTTGGAGTAGGTTCGTAGTGTCATTTGTGACGTGTGTGCAAAATTCGAGGTCATTTGGATGTGGTTTGATAGGTTTCGGCGTCGTTGGCGAATTTTAGAAGTTTAGAAGTTCTTAGGCTTGAATTCAAGGTTGATTTGGTATTTTGGTGTTGTTTTGGGTGTTCCGGAGGTTCGACTAAGTTCAGGTAGTGATATTGATATATGACTTGTTGGAATTATTGGTTGAGGTCCCTAGGGCCTCGGGTGAGTTTCGGATAGGTTTGGGTTGTGTGGCACTCGTTTTTCTTATGTTTCGACGCCGTTGTTTCAAGCATAAATGATATCACATTGAACAAATGAGCTCCAATTTCTTTTTTGATTGAAGCATTAGATCTGAATCGTAAGTACAGACCCGTAGCAAAAATAATCGTCGAATTCGGACATCGTATGAGGATTTTATGGTCAATTTACTAAGACTTAGGTTGTCAGATTTGTTTCAGAGTAATTACGCAATTGCCACGGACGGCGTATTTTAAAACTCTGCACTATTTGCAAATATTGAAACCTAGATATCGCGTTTATTATAAGGTCAAATTGAGTGATTCAAAAATCTAACTTGACTGGAATTTCACAAGTAATCCATTGGAGGCATAAAAAGTGAGTTTCGGGATCGTTTGGCATGAGAAACGAGGCAGAATAGCTGGCAGAAAAATATATATAACAAGGGTTTGTTCATTCGGTTATATTTTGAGTTAGGGAGCTCGGATTTGGGCGATTTTGGAGACAATTTTCACCATAAGGATTGGGGTAAGTGTTCTCTACTCAGTTTTGGTTATATTCCATGAATCCATCTTCGTTTTTGGGATTTGATTGATGCTTTCAAAGTGAAATTGAGGGAGTTAGGGTTTGAGTTTTGGCGAGTTTAAGTGAAGATTTGAGGGACCAAACAGAGTCCGATTTTGATAAATTTTATATGGTTAGACTCGGGAGAGGACGAGGTTTATTATTCTGCCATTTTTGACTGATTTAGAGACATGGGCCTAGAGGCTGGGTTTTGGCCGATTTCGGATTTTTGGAATATTTATGTAGTTTTTATTGTGGAATTCGATTCGTTAGCCTATGTTGATGGTATTAATCTGATTATGGTTAGATTTGGAGCTTTTGGAGACCGAGTCCAGATACGAGGGCATGCTGGAGTAGGATTTTACGCTGTTAAGGTAAGTAACAGTTTTAACTCTAGCTTTGAGGGTATAAACCCGGAGAGTTTGATATCATGTGATTGTTTGGAGGTGAAACCCACGCTAGGTGATGGACGTGTGGGTGTACGCCTCGAGGGATTGAGACTTGGTCCGTCACGTGAGGCCTAATGGCCATTATCTGTGTTTATGCATTTACTTGTTGTTGAACTTGTCTGCCCTCATGTTAGGGATCATGCTTAGGCTTTATTCATGCTCACATTAATTATACTCAGTCATAGAAATTAGTGTACATGTTTACCTTAGTCACTATTATTTCCTAATATGCTGTGATACTTGATGTGGGCTGTGTCCCCTTATTTGTTAATGATGGTGAGGCTAGTGAGGTACATGATTGAGTAAGGCCGAGGGCCTGGTTGTGAGGATATTAATAGCATAGCGCGTGAGTTGTTCGCGAATCATGTGAGTTGACCGTGCGGGTCTAGGTATTGATACCATAGCACGTGAGTTGTCAGCGTAGCACGTGAACTGACCGTGCGGATCCAGGTATTGAAATTATGGCACGTGAGCTGTCTGTGCTTAGCGCTTGGGCTTTGGGACCCCCTCTGGAATCTGTACACACCCCTAGTGAGTGTAGAGTGTTGAGTGTTGAGTGCTGAGTGCAAGTGATGAGTGATGGAGTGACACTGCTATGAGGTTGTATTTATGTGTGCTATTGCTGCATTTATCTGTTAAACTTCTTTGTGGCATTTACTGAGTTATAGAATTTACCTGTTTATTTCTATTTATTTTTAAATTGTGAAAATAAATAATTGGACTGTTTTACTTATCCCGTCACTACTGCTCAATTCCTTAGTTATTTTTGTTACTTTCTGAGGTGGTTGTACTCATACTGCACCCTGCACTTTATGTGCAAATCCAGGTGAGTCAGTGAGCGGCGATCGTTGAGTTCAGGCCGGCTATCTGTGGAGATTGCATGGTAGCTGCTAGCGTCTGCATGACCTTGTTACTCCTTTTGTCATTTCTTCTTTTGGACAGGTAGACAGTTTATATATCTTAGTTTATAGTATTAGATGCTCGTGACTTAGTGACACCCCGATTTTTGGGGCTCGTTTCTATATTTTTCTATATTATATTTAGACTTGATTTAGTTTATGAAAAATTTAAATGTTGAAATGTTTTATTAAATTCTTATAATCCGTTTAGTAATAATATTTTGGGAAGTAGGCTTGCCTTGTAACACGATAGGCGCCATCACGACCATGGTAAGATTTTGGGTCGTGACAAGTTGGTATCAGAGCTCTAGGTTACATAGGTCTCACGAGTCATGAGCGGATTTAGTAGAGTCTTGCGGATCGGCTCGAAGACGTCTGTACTTATCTTCGAGAGGCTGCAGAACCTTTAGGAAAATTTCACATTCTTGAATTCTTACCGTGTTATATTGATTCAGCTTGAAGTGTAACTCTTTGAATTCCTTCGACACATTCGCACCTGAGTGCTCGGTATCAGTTGTGTATCAACGACTTCTGGATCCCTGGATGAGGTGCGAGATGTGATTTCTGTGTATTGATGTTGGGCCAGTCTGGAGGACTTGAGGTCAGGTGTGACTATAGCTTGAGAACTGGGGTGTTAATTGTGTGAGCACGCGCTTTTGGATTTGTATGTTCGGTAATGTCTCTATTAGTGGAAGTGATGGCTGGATGGCTACGTGATAAGTATGATGTGTGTGCGAGCTGAGTTCATATAATTTGAATGTGATGAGAAGGAATTGCTTGAGGTGTAGAAAGAAACTATTTGGTGCTTGATTTCCATCTTGATTTGATGTATAAGTTATGGGTGTGTTGAAGGATCTCTTCGTGTTGTTTAGTTGGGGAGTGAAGTAGATTTCATGTCGTGATATGAGTTCAGACTCCAGGTATGTTTTGTTTTCAGACTCATTCGAGGACAAATGTTTGTTTAAGAGGGGGAGGATGTAACGACCCAATCGGTCGTTCCGAGAGTTTTGCCTCGTTTTCCCCATTTCTGCTTCTTTATGTGTTATTCAGCGGTGTTGAGTTGTATCGAGTTGGTAGGTTTGGGTCCGGAGTAGTTTTGGAGTGAAATGAGACACTTAGTCCTTTAGTTAGAAAGCTAAGTCAGAAAAGTCAACCGGAAGTTGACTTATGAGTAAAAGAACTCATTGGGTGATTTTAGACTTAGGAGTGTGTCCGAAATGTAATTTGGAGGTCCATGGTAGAATAAGGCTTGAATTGGCGAAAGTTAGAAATTTGTCGATTTTGGTCGGCGGTGGAAAATTAGGTATCGGGGTTGGAATGGAGTTTCGGAAGTTGGAGTAGGTTCGTAGTATCATTTGTGATGTGTGTGCAAAATTCGATGTCATTTGGACGTGGTTTGATAGGTTTCGGCGTCGTTGGCGAATTTTAGAAGTTTAGAAGTTCTTAGGCTTGAATTCGAGGTTGATTTGGTATTTTGGTGTTGTTTTGGGTATTTCGGAGGTTCGACTAAGTTCAGGTAGTGATATATGACTTGTTAGAATTATTGGTTGAGGTCCCTAGGGTTTCGGGTGAGTTTCGGATTGGTTCGGGTTGTGTTGCACTCGTTTTTCTTATGTTTCGACGCCGTTTTTTCAAGCATAAATGATATCATATTGAACAAATGAGCTCCGATTTCTTTTTGGATTGAAGCATTAGATCTGTATCGTAAGTACGGACCCGGAGCAAAAAGAATCGTCGCATTCGGACATCGTATGAGGAGTTTATGGTCAATTTACTAAGACTTAGGTTGTTAGATTTGTTGCAGAGTAATTACGCAATTGCCACTGACGGCGTATTTAAAAAATCTGCACTATTTGCAAATATTGAAACCTACATATCGCGTTCATTATAAGGTCAAATGGAGTGATTCAAAAGCCTAACGTGACTAGAATTTCACAAGAAATCCATTGGAGGCATAAAAAGTGAGTTTCGGGATCGTTTGGCATGAGAAACGAGACAGAATAACTGGCAGAAAAATATATATATATAACAAGGGTTTGTTCATTCGGTCATATTTTGAGTTGGGGAGCTCGGATTTGGGTGATTTTGGAGACAATTTTCACCATAAGGATTGGGGTAAGTGTTCTCTACTCAGTTTTGGTTATATTCCATGAATCCATCTTCGTTTTTGGGATTTGATTTATGATTTCAAAGTGAAATTGAGGGAGTTAGGGTTTGAGTTTTGGCGAGTTTAAGTGAGGATTTGAGGGACCAAACGGAGTCCGATTTTGATGAATTTTATATGGTTAGACTCGGGAGAGGACGAGGTTTATTATTCTGCCATTTTTGACTGATTTAGAGACATGGGCCTAGAGGCTGGGTTTTGGCCGATTTCGGATTTTTGGAATATTTATGTAGTTTTTATTGTGGAATTCGATTCGTTAGCCTATGTTGATGGTATTAATCTAATTATGGTTAGATTTGGAGCTTTTGGAGACCGAGTCCAGATACGAGGGCATCCTGGAGTAGGATTTTACGCTGTTAAGGTAAGTAATAGTTTTAACTCTGGCTTTGAGGGTATAAACCCGGAGAGTTTGATATCATGTGATTGTTTGGAGGTGATACCCACTCTAGGTGATGGGCATATGGGTGTACGCCTCGAGAGATTGAGACTTGGTCCGTCCCGTGAGGCCTAATGGCCATTATCTGTGTTTATGCATTTACTTGTTGTTGAACTTGTCTGCCCTCATGCTTAGGCTTTATTCATGCTCACATTAATTATACTCAGTCATAGAAATTATTGCACATATTTACCTTAGTCACTATTATTTGCTAATATGTTGTGATACTTGATGTGGGCTGTGTCCCCTTATTTGTTGATGATGGTGAGGCTGAGTAAGGCCGAGGGTTTGGTTGTGAGGATATTAATAGCATAGCGCGTGAGTTGTCCGCGTATCACGTGAGTTGACCGTGCGGGTCCAGGTGTTGATACCACAGCACATGAGTTGTCCGCGTAGCACGTGAATTGACCGTGCAGATCCAGGTATTGATATTATGGAACGTGAGCTGTCCGTGCTTATCAATTGGGCTTTGGGAGCCCCTCCGGAATCTGTACACACCCCTAGTGAGCGCAGAGTGTTGAGTATTTTGAGTGTTGAGTGCTGAGTGCAAGTGATGAGTGATGGAGTGACACTGCTGTGATGTTGTATTTATTTGTGTTGTTGTTGTATTTATCTGTTAAACTTCTTTGTGGCATTTACTGAGTTATGGAATTTACCTGTTTATTTCTGTTTATTTTTAAATTGTGAAAATAAATAATTGGACTATTTTACTTAGCTCGTCACTACTGCTCAATTCCTTAGTTATTTTTGTTACTTGCTGAGGTGGTTGTACTCATACTGCACCCTGCACTTTATGTGCAGATCCAGGTGAGTCAGTGCGCGGCGATCGTTGAGTTCAGGCCGGCTATCTATGGAGATTGCAAGGTAGCTGCTAGCATCTGCAGGACCTTATTACTCCTTTTGTCATTTCTTCTTTTGGACAGTTAGATAGTTTATATATCTTAGTTTATAGTTTTAGCTGCTCATGACTTAGTGACACCTCGATGTTTGGGGCTTATTTTCGTATTTTTCTATATTATATTTAGAGTTGATTTAGTCTATGAAAAATTTAAATATTGAAATATTTTATTAAATTCATATAATCGGTTTAGTAGTAATATTTTGGGAAGTAGGCTTGCCTTGTAACACGATAGGCGCCATCACGACCATGGTTAGATTTTGGGTCGTGACAATTGGGCCTTTTGAGATTCTTGAGAGAATTGGAGAGGTGGCTTACAGACTTGCACTACCAGCTAGTGTCTCTGCGGTTCATCCGGTATTCCATGATTCCATGCTTCGAAAATCTCACGGCGATCCGTATCATGTGTTAGACTTCAGTTCGATTCAGTTGGACAAGGATCTATCTTATGTTGAGGAGTAGTGGCTATTTTAGATATACAGGTTCGAAAGCTGAGGTCAAAGAACATTGCTTCCGCGAAGGTTCAGTGGAGGGATCATCCGATCGAGGGGGCGACTTGGGAGACCGAGCATGATATGCGTCGCTGTTATCCACACTTATTCACCAGCTCAGGTACATTTCCTAACTCCGTTCGAGGACGAACGCTTGTTTTAATGGTGGAGAATGTGATGACCCAAAATGTCATCTTTAAATTTAATAATTAATTCTGTGTTCTAAGATCTCGAAAAGCACTATTTATCATTCTTCGACTTGCGTGCCCTATCCGTAAAATTATTCGGAAAGTTTTTATGTAAAAAATGGATTAAAATGTGAATTAGAGCTTTAAAACTAATAGAGTTGACTTTGGTCAACATTTTGAGCAAACGGACTCAGATCGGTGTTTTGACAGTTCCGGTAGGTTCGTATCGTGATTTGGGACTTGGGCGTATGCCCAGAATCATATTTCGAGGTCCCTAGTCCGAGATATGGAATTTTGATAAAACATTAAAAGTTGAAAGCTTAATAATATTTAAGAATTTACTGATGTTGGATTTATTAACACCTGGTCCGTATTTTGGTTCCGGAGCCTGGTTTAGGTCCACTATAATATTTTTGACTTGTCTGCCAAATTTGGTGAGAAACGGAGTTGATTTGACGTGATTCGGACGTCCGGTTGTGAAAATATAAGTTTTAAAGTTTTCTTGAAAATTTCCTTTGATTTGGTGTCCAATTCATAGTTTTATGTGTTATTTGGGCAATTTGATCGCGCGAACAAGTTCGTATAGTGTTTTATGATATGTTGGTGTATTTGGTTAAGGTCCCGAGGGTCTCGGGTGAGTTTCAGATGGTTAACGGGCCAAATTCGGACTTAGAAGAAATCTGGGAAAATTTTTGTCTTCTGGTGTAATCACACCCTCGAGAAATTGGTTGCAGGTGCGATGCCGCAGATGCGGCTCATGTTGCGCAGAAGCGCTTGCGTAGAAGCGAGCGGGCAAGCGCGCAGGTGCGATGGGAATTTCCACACCTGCGAAGGCGCAGATGCTATCACGACCCAATTTCACCTATAGGTCGTGATGACGCCCAACACTACAGCTAGGCAAGCCAACTAATAAATTAAACATGTATCGATTAGATTTAAATCCAAGAAAAATAATAAAACAGCAAATTCTACCAATGTGTGTGCCAAGACCTAGTGTCACAAGTGTATGAGCATCTAGTAGATTATACAAAACTCTGAATACTGTCTGAAATAAAAAATAGACAGATTTAAAATATAAGGAGAGGCAATAGAAGCTGCAGGATGGCTCAGAAAGACAGCTCACCACTATGCCTCCGGATAACGAGGATGTGCGATGGTAGGTCCTCCACAAGTACCTGTCTCATCCTACACAAAAAGTGCAGCAAGTGTAGTATGAGTACGTAAGCAACGTGTACCCAGTAAGTATCAAGCCTAATATCAAAGTGGTAGAGATGAGATAGCCGATTTTGACACTCACAATGGGTCAATAATAATAATTGCAATAAAACTAGAATATCTAAATCAACATGATTCACAGAATTTACAATAATTTAATTAACCAGCAGAAATAATTAAATCCCTTCAATTCCAATAAATTTCCAATTTATCAATTAGTCTCATTTTCATAAACAATAATAATTCATTAACACACAGGAATAATAATTCTTTAAATTTCAAAGATTTCCAATTTAACAATTAGCTTCCCAAGCTGCAATAAACTATCAAAGTATCGTGTAATTATTATTATTAAGCACGATTTCTGCCGAGGACATGCGACCCGATCCAGAGTATCGTGTACACTGCCGAGGGACGTGCGGCATAATCCATAGATGCATCTATCCTGCCGAGGCGTTCAGCCCGATCCACAAGAAAGGAGGACATTTTCTTATATACCTCTGGAATGAGAGTATTTATTGCAAGATTTATTCGAGAGGACAACAATTTATTTCAACAATTAATTAATTTAAACAAATATTTAAGCATATGAAAATTCCATCTTTTACTACCTTTCATAACAATTCACAATGTATACATAAAATACTTTAATTAATAAAAAATATAATTTACACAAGTAATTCATGCTTTGAGTCCTAAACCACCCGGACTTTAGCATTAGTAGTAGCTACGCACGGACTCTCGTTACCTCGTGCGTACGTAGCCCCTGCAATTAGCAACAATTATTTAACTTAATCCCTATGGGGTAATTTCCCCGCACAAGATTAGACAAGAGACTTACCTAGTCTCAAAGTTCACTTTCCGATTACCACGTTGCGTAAAACACTCGATTCGAAGCCGAAAAATCCGAAACTATCCAAATATTATACAAAATAATTAATATAAATCCAATAATTTGAGTTTAGGCTATTAAATACATTTCCCTAACCAAAACGGAAAAATTCCTAAAATTTACCCCGGGCCCACGTGCCCGGATTCCGGATATTTTCAGATGGAAATGTTACCCAAAATCCCAAGAATTCATATATATAATTTCTATCCAATTCCATAACCATTTTCGTGGTTAAACTCTCATTTTTATAAAAATCTAGGTTTTTCACCTAAACCCTTGATTTCTAAGACTTACTAGTTGTAATCTACCCATAATCTATGTATTTAACTCAAGGTGTGTAGAATTAACTTACCTTCAAGTTGCTAGTTGAAATATCCTCTTAAAAATGCTCTAAAACCGCCCAAATGTGGAGAGAAAACGGGCAAAAATGGTGGATTCCCGTTCTTTTAAGCTTTCTGCCAAACAGGCCTTTCGCACCTGCGGAGTTTGGAATGCACCTACGGCTCCGCAACTACGGCAAATCCCCGCAGATGCGAGTTCCACTTGCCTGACCAATTGTCGCATCTACGTGTCTAGTCTCGCACCTGCGCGTTCGCAGGTGCGCCCAATATTCCGCACCTGCGATGGCAAGCCTCCCATTCCTTTTCCGCTTCCGCGAAGAAATCGCGCATCTGCGAGTGTCGCTACTGCGCGCTTCTGCCGCACCTGCGAATGTCGCACTTGTGACTGACCAAGTGCAAGTGCGATTCTTACAGTAGCTGGGGGCTTCAGTTTTGGCTCCCAACATTCAACTTGGTCCGAGCCTCGTCCGATTGACACTCGGGGCCCCCGGGACCCCGCCCGAACATACCAACAAGTTTGAAATCATAAAGCGGACTCGCTCGAACTCTCGGAACGTGTAAAAAAATATCAAATCTAAGAATCATACCCCAAACCAAATTGATTCAAACTTAAGAAATTTCAAGTTCTTCAATTTACTTCCAATGCGCCGAAATATACTTAAACTACTCGGAACGACACAAAATTTTGAGTGCAAGTCTTAAATCATTATACAGAACTATTCCCAAACTCGGAATTACAAACTGACTGCAATTATTCAAAAACCTACTCCAAACCAAATTTAAAGAACTTTAAAATCTTCAAATAGTTTATTTTTACTATTAAGCGTCAAAACGCTCCTGGGTTATCCAAAAACCCGATTCGAACATACACCTAAGTTCGAAATCACCATGCGAACTTATTGGAACCGTCAAATCCCGATTCCGGCGTCGTTTTATCAAAATATTGACCAAAGGCAAACTTGGCCATTTAAAGCCAACTTAAGGAACCAAGTGTTCCGATTTCAACGCAGACACTTCCAAATCCTGAACCAACCATCCCCGCAAGTCATAAATCAATAAAAGCACATTCGGGGACTTTTATTTTAGGGAACGTGTTTCTAAAAGTTAAAATGACCGGTTAGGTCATTACAGATGCATTCCAAGGCTCGCAGAAGCGGAGGCAGCTAGGCTGAGTAATTTCCGTAGATGCGGTGTTTCACCGCAGAAGCGGGACCGCAGGTGCGAAAGCACTAGGCAGTGTACAAAATAGAAGGGTCCGAGAAATTGTCATTTTTGACATTTCCAAAAGCGGGTGAGGCGATTTTTAAGCGAGAAACCACGGGGAATCTTGAGCTAAGTCACATGTGATCATTGTTAGTCAATTATATTGGATTATCATTGAATATTTCGAATAGATTACATGTTTTTAATGTGAAATTAGAGTATTTGGGCCTAGGGATTTCAAAATGAGAATTTGAGATTTGGAGGTCAAGTTGATGTCAGATTTTAGTAAAAATGGTATGGTTGGACTCGTGGTTGAATGGGCGTTCATATTTTGTAACATTCTCCTGATTCCGATAAGTGGGCCCCACAAGCGCTTTTTGTGTTAATTTCCGATTTTATTGAAAAATGTAGTATTTGCTTATGCAATTGATTCCTTTAATTTTTATTGACTGTATCAAATTGAATATGACTAGATTCGGGTCAATCAGAGTTAGAAAATCAAGGAAAAAACATACTACATGGTTAAATTGGAGCAAGTTGAGGTAAGTGACTTGTCTAACCTTGTGTGGGGGAAATCTCTCCTAGGATTGGTATTGAACTGATAAATTATAATGTGTTGAAAGTCGTGTTCACGAGGTGATGAGTGTGTACACGGGCTAAACGTGAAAGAATATTTTTTTTAAATTGTGTAGATCACTGTTGCACATTAATTAAATTATTTTATTCCGTTATACTCTTCATCATTTATTTAATGTTTATATTTTAATGTTGTTTATCCTTTTACTGCTAATTGTTTTACTTGTTTTGTTGAAACTTGTTTTCCTTTATTCTGTGCATTATTTGAAGGTTGATTTTCTTTAAATTAAATATTATTAATATGAAGTATTTGACATTTAAAATTTGGTACTGAAGCAACGTACTAAAGATTTTGAAATATTATTTTGTTGAGTTATTTATTCCCGAATATTTTGTGAGATTTTCGTACTCATTATGATGGAGCCGTGAGCTCTTTATTTTGGAAAAATATTATTGTTGATTTATTTTGACATGAGCCGTGAGCTTTTTATTATGGAAAAATATTGTTATTGATTTATTTTGACGAATTGAAATACTTGGGCACTTGAGGTACAAATTGTGATATATTGTGATATTGATACGCGTGCAGTGGTATAAGGTTTGGGTGTTGAAATGCATGCGGTGAGATAAGAGTGGCTTGATACGCGTGGGAAGTAGGGGAAACTACTAGAAGTCATGCGGTGTGATAAGGATGGCTAAAACGCGAGATGCTATTTCGGAAAAAAATATTTTCTTTAAAATAAATTGTGAAGGCTTCCGCAGTGAGATAAGGAAATAAGATATAGTGAATTTATTTATGATTTGGGACTACGGGGCGGTACCTCGGGAGTGCCCTTGTTGATATTGATTTATGGCCGTAGTTGCCTTTGATTGTTGTTGTGATTTTTCTTAGAGTTGAAAAGAAATTTTGTTTTGTTCCACGAGATATTATTTGTCATTATTTGTGTAATTAAATGGTGACCTACTACTTGATTTATTTCCATTGTTATTTTATTTTATTATATTGTGAAATATTTTACCATGCCATTTATTATTATTTTTCCAGTAGGGCCTGACCTGACCTTGTCACTACTCTACCAAGGTTAGGCATGGTACTTACTGGGGACCATTGTGGTGTACTCATACTACGCTTCTGCACATCTATTTTGTGCAGATCCAGGTACTTCTTACCAGCCCAGACATCAGTGAGTACCTGTGCACAGAGACTTCGAGGTATATCTACCAGCGTCCGCATATTCCGGAGTCCCCTTCTATTCTTGTTATGTTGCTTCCTTATTTTATTTAGACTCTGTTATATAGAGACATTGATGATAAATTCTTAGAAGCTTGTGACTTATCTCTACCATGTTTCGGTAGTTGTAATTATGCATAATTTTTAGATTTATTTATTTCAGATTTCTATTTTTATTCCGCATTGATAGGCTTACCTAGTCTTAGAGACTAGGTGCTATCATGACATCCTATGGAGGGAATTTGGATAGTGGGCCTAAACGGTCCTAACCATTTAAGAACGGGACCAAGGGAGTGGGCCTACAAGTGGGCCGGTCCTTTGCGTGATGCCCGCGAGACCGTACCGGTCCTAGCGGGCCTAAACGGTCCCAAACGGGCCCAATGATTCTAAATTTACAAACACAAAAATCTGCCCCGTTGGGGCATTTAAAATATAGTCGTTTCCTTTGCCAAAATAGCCATTGTCTATTTACCAAATATCCATTTAACCCCCCTCCCCCCAACTTTGTTTTAACCCTAAATTTTTTATAATTATATTTTTTTCCCTATTTTCAACTATAAATACCCCCTCATTCTTTTATTTTTCTCACAAAATCATCTAACTCTCTCAATCTCGCTCTAATTTTCTTCTATAATTGCTTACTTTATGTAACTACGCGGCCTGTCGTTTTGAGAATTTAAGTCTCGTTTGTCGGCATAAAGCCCTGAGCAGGTTCATATTATGTGCATTGACTTGCGTGCGTGGTCGAATTCGATTACCGGTTATTTCGGAGTGATTTGGGACACTTAGTCCCTAAAATGGAAGCTTGAGTCTTAGGATTTTGACCGTAGTCGGAACTATGTGAAGACGACTCCGGAATGGAGTTCCGTCGGTTACATTAGCTCTGTTGGGTGATTTTTGACTTAGGAGCGTGTTCGGACTATAAATCTGTGGTCTGTAGCTGATTTAGGCTTGAAATAGCAAAAGTCGATTTTTGGAGATTTGGACCGGAAGGGGACTTTTTGATATCGGGATCGTAATACTATTCCAAGAGTTAGAACAACTCCGTTATGTTATTTGGGACTTGCCTGCAAAATTTGACGTCATTCCGGGTTGATTTGATAGGTTTCGGCACGGGTTTTAGAAGTTAAAAGATTTGAAAATTTATAAGTTCGATTCATGGTGCGATTCGTAGTTTCGACATTATTTGATGTGATTTGACACCCCGAGCGGGTCCGTGTTAGGGTATAGAACTTCTTGGTATGTTTGGACAGGGTCCCGAGGGCCCCAGATATTTTTCGAACGAGTTGCAGATGATTTCCATGGTTTTGGGGAGGTCTGAGTTCTGGTGCGAGAAGAGCTGGACTTGGCAGCCTCCGCAGATGCGGAGAATTTGTGCACACCAGCGGCTTCGCAGAAGCGGATTTTGGTGCGCAGAAGTGAGAGGAAGCGCAGGTGCGGTTTGGACGTGCGCACCTTCGGTCGCGCAGATGCGGCTAATTATGTCGCAGGTGCGGTGACGCCTAGGAAAAAAAGAGAAATTCGAGGGTTTGATTTCATTCTTCGTTTCTGGACTTGAGAGCTCGAAATTTGGCGATTGTTCGATGGAGTTTTAGAGGAAGCTTTGGGGTAATCATTCCAAACTCGTTTTTGGTTGTATTCCATTAATCTATAGTTGTTTTTTCTATTTAGTTTCGGATTTTTTGGGGTTGAAATTGGGAAACATTGGAAGAACTTCTTCAATCAAGATTTCGAGTTTTGAACGGGGATTTGTGGTCGGATTTGAGTAATTCTTATATGGTTGGACTCGTGAGTGAATGGGTGTTCATATTTTGTTATTTTTACCCGATTCCGAGACGTGGGCCCGGGTCGACTTTTCAGGGTAAATTTTGAATTTTTTGTTAAAATATTGATTTCATTAATTAGAAGAGTCAATTATCGTTGTATTCATGATATGCAATTGTGTTTGGTTAGATTTGGACCATTCAGAATCGGATAATTGAGGAAAGGGCATTCTTTCGGACTGTTTGAGCTTGCTTCGAGGTAAGTATCTTGCCTAACCTTGTGTGGTGGATTTTTCCCTAAGGATTTGAGTCTTCTATGTTGATTGTAGTCCATGCACGCGATGTGACGAGTGCGTGCTCGGACTTATTTGTGAAAAGTTGGCCTTTTAGAATTCTTAGGTCCTTATATTCATTGAGTATGAAGTTGTTGTTGATATGATTAAGTTCCTATTTACTAGTTTCACCTCTACATGATTTAATTAAAATTAATTGCTTTCAGGATTCACTCTTATTGCCTATTTGACTCTTATTTGACTTAACTGAAGATTTTACCTCCTATATTATCATGCTATCTTTTCATAACTGCTTATCTTTATTTGAAATTATTATTATATCATCTTATAATTTGTTCAGTCTTAATTGAGGTTATGATTATCTTTCCGCTGCTTATCCTTAATTAAATTGGTGCGAGCCTCGTCCGGTTAACACTCGGTACCCCCTGGGGCCCCGCCCGAACAAACCAACAGGTTTGAAATCATAAAATGGACTCGCTCGAACTCTCGGAAAACGTAAAACAACCTCAAAGCTAAGAATCATACCCTAAACCAAATTGATTTAAACTTGAGAATTTCAAGTTCTTCAATTTACTTCCAATGCGCCGAAACATACTTAAACTACTCGTAATGACACTATAATTTGTGTGCAAGTCTTAAATCACTATACGGAACTATTCTCAAACTCAGAATTCCAAACAGACTCCAATTACTCAAAATTCTACTCCAAACCAAATTTAAAGAATTTTAAACCTTCAAATAGTTGATTTTTACTATTAAGCGTCAAAATGCTCTTGGGTTATCCAAAACCCAATTCGAATATACGCCCAAGTCCAAAATCATCATACGAACCTATTGGAACCGTCAAATAGGTTCTACGAACCTATTCCTTGTGAATTGGTTCTACCATTTCTTTGTGAATTAAAGTTCTTGAATTGATTTATTTGTCGTACTTTGTACTATTGTCATTGTTGTTGTGGTACTTGTTGTGGTGATGCACGAGGTTTCTGTCGTGCGGTTGTTATTATGGGGTTGCACAAGATTTCTGCCCTGCTATTGTTACCATTGATATTTGCACATGCGGCGTGACAAGGCGGGATATGTGTGTGTATATATATATATATGGGTTGCGCATGTGGTGAGACAAGGTGGGAGCATTATTATTCACGTGTGGCGAGACAAGGCGAGCATTTATGTTACTATTGCATACGTGGCGAGACAAGGTGGGCTGTGTCAGGGATTGATTTGTGATGATTTGTGGCCCGGGGGCATTCTTGTTGTTGATATTTGTGTAGTGGTATACGTACCTGTGTGAGCTTTATCTTGTGAAAGCTGTGAGACAATATTCTACGTGTTGTCCGTTCTTTTTCCTTATGCTTATTTGCTGATATGGACAATGGTAGGGCACTTGCACAAGCATACACGTAGTTAAGCACTCTTATCGGATAAGAGGTGTTCTTGATATTGTTGAGCATATATGCTCACCCTTATTTACTTGCCTTCTATGTGAGATTGGCTCTATTGTCACGTGAGTCGTCAGTGCGGTTATGAGGTATTACGAGGGTACATGATGCCAAGTGTTAGGGTTCAGGTATTGAGACCCGTGAGCAATGATTTGTCCGAGGATCGGTACCTCGTGGAGTTATTGACTAAGACCTGATGTAAAAGCGGTTGTAGTTGCTGAGTTATTACTTATCCTTGCTGTATTTGTGATTCCGAATTTAGGTTATGTGCCATTCACTTTTCTATGTCATTTTTATGATATTCCGTTGATACTTGTTGTTTCCTTCTTATTGCCATTACGGTAGTGTGAGCTATATTGCATAGTCTTTATGTAGACATCATATTTCTGCTATTCATATACTATTACCTATTCAGTTTATTAGACCAATGGGTATCTTGACTGTTCCTCGTCACTACTCCATCGAGGTTAGTCTTGATACTTACTGGGTACCGCTATGGTGTGCTCATTCTATTCTTCAACACATTTTTGTGCAGATCCAGGTACATTGTTCGTTAGCTAGCTGTGTGGACTGTTGCTGTGGAGACTCAAGGTAAACCTGCTGCTGCATTCGCAAGCTTCAGAGTCACCTTCTAGTTTTCGTTATGCACTGTTTATTCTTATTTCTGGACAGTTGTATTTAGAAGTTTTCTAGCGAACACTCTGTAGAGCTTATGACTTGTACTACCGGTTTTGGAAATTGTAAGAGATTTCTATTTAACACTCGGTACCCCCTGGGGCCCCACTCAAATATACCAACAGGTTTGAAATCATAAAACGGACTCGCTCGAACTCTCGGAACACGTAAAACAACCGCAAATCTAAGAATCATACCCTAAACCAAATTGATTTAAACTTGAGAATTTCAAGTTCTTCAATTTACTTCCAATGCGCCGAAACATACTTAAACTACTCGGAATGACACGAAAATTTGTGTGCAAGTCTTAAATTACTATATGGAACTATTCTCAAACTCGGAATTCCAAACGAACTTCAATTACTCAAAATCCTACCCCAAACCAAATTTAAAGAATTTTAAACCTTCAAATAGTTGATTTTTACTATTAAGCGTTAAAATGCTCCCAGGTTATCCAAAACACAATTCGGACATACGCCCAAGTCCAAAATCATCATACGAACCTATTGGAACCGTCAAATCCCAATTTCGGGGTCGTTATCTCAAAATGTTGACCAAAGTCAAACTTGTCCATTTAAAGCTAACTTACGAAACCAAGTATTCCGATTTCAACTCACACGCTTCCAAATCCCGAACCAACCATCCCCACAAGTCATAAATCATTAAAAATACATACGAAATATTTTATTTAGGGAACGGGGTTCTAATAGTCAAAACAACTGTTGGGTCGTTACATATGTGAAGATGACTCCGGAATGGAGTTTCGCCGGTTCCATTAGCTCCGCTGGGTGATTTTGGACTTAGGAGCGTGTCCGAACTGTAAGTCCGAAGTCTGTAGCTGATTTAGGCTTGCAATAGCGAAAGTTGAATTTTTGGAGATTTAGACTGGAAGTGGACTTTTTGATATCGGGGTCGGAATGCGATTCCGAGAGTTGGAACAATTCCATTATGTTATTTGGCACTTACCTACAAAATTTGATGTTATTCCAGGTTGATTTGATAGGTTACGACACGGGTTTTAGAAGTTGAAAGATTTAAAAATTTATAAGTTCGATTCATGGTGCGATTCGTAGTTTTGACATCGTTTGATGTGATTTGAGACCCTGAGCGAGTCCGTGTTAGGGTATAGAACTTGTTGGTATGTTTGGATGGGGTCCCAAGGGCCCCGGGTGTTTTTGGGACGAGTTGCGGATGATTTCCAAGGTTTTGGGGAGGTCTGAGTTCTGGTGTAATTGCACTTGCGGACCTTGGGCGCAGGTGCGATGGTCGCAGGTGCGAAGATGAAGGCGCAGGTGCGAAGATGAAGGCGCAGGTGCGAGAAGAGTTGGACTTGGCAGCCTCCGCAGATACGGAGAACTTTTGCGCACCAGTGGCTTCGCAAAAGCAGATTTTGGCGCGCAGAAGCGAGAGGAAGCGCAAGTGCGGTTTGGATGTTCGCACCTGCGGTCGTGCAGATGCGGCTAATTATGTCACATGTTTGGTCACGCCTGGGCATAAAAGAGAAATTCGAGGGTTTGATTTCATTCTTCGTTTCTGGACTTGAGAGCTCGGAATTTGGCGATTGTTCGATGGAGTTTTAGAGGAAGCTTTGGGGTAATGATTCCTAACTCATTTTTGGTTGTATTCCATTAATCTATAGTTGTATTTTCCATTTAGTTTCGGATTTTTGGGGTTGAAATTGGGAAACATTGGAAGAACTTCTTCAATCAAGATTTCGAGTTTTGAAAGGGGATTTGTGGTTGGATTTGAGTAATTCTTATATGGTTGGACTCGTGAGTGAATGGGTGTTCATATTTTGTGATTTTTACCTGATTCCGAGACGTGGGCTCGGGTCGAGTTTTCAGGGCAAATTTTGAAATTTTTGTTAAAATATTGATTTCATTAATTAGAAGAGTCAATTATCGTTGTATTCATGATATGCAATTGTGTTTGGTTAGATTTGGACCATTCGGAGTCGGATAATTGAGGAAAGGGCATTCTTACGGACTGTTTGAGCTTGCTTCGAGGTAAGTATCTTGCCTAACCTTGTGTGGTTGATTTTCCCCTAAGGATTTGAGTCTTCTATGTTGATTGTAGTCCATGCACGCAAGGTAACGAGTGCATGCTCGGACTTATTTGTGAAAAGTTGGCCTTTTAGGATTCTTAGGTCCTTATATTCATTGAGTATGAAGTTGTTCTTGATATGATTAAGTTCCTATTAACTAGTTTCACCTCTACATGCTTTAATTAGAATTAATTGCTTTCAGGATTCACTCTTATTGCCTATTTGACTCTTATTTGACTTAACTGAAGATTTTACCTCCTCTATTGTTATGCTATATTTTCATAACTCCTTATCTTTATTTGAAATTATTATTATATCATCTTATAATTTGTTCAGTCTTAATTGAGGTTATGATTATCTTTCCGCTGCTTATCCTTAATTAAATTGTTGAAAATTCCTAGAAATTCCTCAACCTTAAAAGAAGTTTTAGATATCCTATATCTTCGTCGACTTGTTTTATTTGAAATTATTTGACTCGTGTTAGTTTACCTATTGTTGAAATGTATATTGTTGGACCGTTGATACACATTAGTTTCCCTTTGTTGAGTTGTTCTCTTTACGCCTAGCATTCTATATTGTGGTTATTCCTTGTGAATTGGTTCTACATTTCTTTGTGAATTAAAGTTCTCGAATTGATTTACTTATCGTACTTTGTACTATTTTCATTGTTGTTGTGGTACTTGTTGTGGTATGCACGAGGTTTCTGTCGTGCGGTTGTTATTATGGGGTTGCATGAGGTTTCTGTCGTGCTATTATTACCATTGATATTTGCACATGCGGCGTGACAAGGCAGGATATGTATATATATATATGGGTTGCGCATGTGGCAAGACAAGGTGGGAACATTATTATGCATGTGTGGCGAGACAAGGCGGGCATTTATGTTAATATTGCACACATGGCGAGTCAAGGTGGGCTGTGTCAGGGACTGATTTGTGATGATATGTGGCCCGGGGGCATTCTTGTTGTTAATATTTGTGTAGTGGTATACGTACCTGTGTGAGCTTTATTTTGTGAAAGCTCTGAGACAATATTCTACGTGTTGTCTGTTCTTTTTCCTTATGCTTATTTGCTGATATGAACAATGGTAGGACACTTGCACAAGCATACACGTAGTTAAACACTCTTATCGGATAAGAGGTGTTCTTGATATTGTTGAGCTTAGATGCTCACCCTTGTTTACTTGACTTCTATGTGAGATTAGCTCTATTGTCACGTGAGTCGTCAGTGCGGTTATGAGGTGTTATGAGGGTACAGGATGCCAAGTGTTAGGTTTCAGGTATTGAGACCCGTGAGCTGTGATTTGACTGAGGTTCGGTACCTCGTGGAGTTGTTGACTAAGATATGATGTAAAGGTGCTTGTCGTTGCTGAGTTATTACTTGTCCTTGCTGTATTTGTGATTACGGATTTAGGTTGTGTGCCATTCACTTTTCTATGTCATTTTTTTGGTATTCCGTTGATACTTGTTGTTTCCTTCTTATTGCCATTACGGTAGTGTGAGCCATATTGCATAGTCTTTATGTAGACATCATATTTCTGTTGTTCATATAATATTACCTATTCAGTTTATTAGACCAGTGGGTGTCTTGACTGTTCCTCGTCACTACTCCACCGAGGTTAGTCTTGATACTTAGTGAGCATCGCTGTGGTGTGCTCATCCTACTCTTCTGCACATTCTTTTGCAGAACCAAGTACATTGTTCGTTAGCTAGCTGTGTGGATTGTTGCTGTGGAGACTCAAGGTAAACCTGCTGCTGCGTTCGCAGGCTTTAGAGTCACCTTCTAGTTTTCTTTATGCACTATTTATTCTTATTTCTGGGCAGTTGTATTTAGAAGTTTTCTAGCGAACACTTTGTAGAGCTTATGACTTGTACTACCGGTTTTGGGAATTGTAAGAGATTTCTATTTAACTTGTTAGATGTTATGACTTGTACTACTTGTTAGATATTTCTTACCTAGTCCCTAAGACTAGGTGCCATCACGATACCAAACAGAGGAAAAATTGGGTCATGACACTTTATTGTTACAATTTGTGCGAAATTGTAAAGTTGGTGAATTGAAGTCTTCAAGTCTTCAACGATAATTAATTTTTAACAAGTTGTTCGTCAATTCGGTAAACTCGTTCCAACTCTTATGTTTTAATAATATAGTTTTGTTTTTTTTATTTACTTTGTATTGCTTGATTAATTAAGATGGCCTATTCCTTAAAAACTGTTTAGTAAAAATAAGAAAAAATCCAAGAGTGGTGAATCTAGTGGCCAATCTGTTCCTCCTCTACTTCCTCCGGCTCCCCGACCCAAACCTGTTACCCGTCCTACACCTGCTATTCTTAATAGAGATAATAGTTTATTACAATTTACCGAGAGTCAATTTTTCCATAATATTACACCTGGTGAACAATTAAACCATGAATATATGAATGCTCTTTATGGTAATCCAACTATTAATGAAAATGATGATGAAGAAATAGATTTTGATGAAATGCAACCGGATGACGATACACCTACTAGTCCTGCTCCTGAAGTTAACCCAACTAATAATAATCCAAATGATGCCCCGTCTGACCCTCCTGTTACTGCCCCTACTCTTTCTAGACAACCTTCTAAACGGGCAGAAACATCCGTTGTTTGGCCATTTTTTAATCAACTAAGAGATAAAAATAGGGCTAAGTGTAAAATTTGTGACAATGAGTTAGTTTTTAAATATGTTGGAGGTCGGGGAGAGGGGGGGGGAGTTTGACTAGACACGTATTGCTACACCCTCAAGATAAAGCTAGATATTTTCGTATGAAAGCTTTGGCCGAGGGGACAAGTGTACCTAGTCAGGCTGACCTTAGTACCGGGTCAAATCAATTTCAACCGGGAATTAACACTGTTACCAGTGGTATTTTATATTATGATACAAAAAAAGATCGGGAAGAATTGGCAAAAATGATTACTGTTATGTGCTTACCCTATAGTTTTCCTTCTAACCCTCACTTTGTGCATTATATTAGAAAGGTTTATAATCCTACTTATAAAGGTTTTCCTCGCACAACTGAAAAGAGAGATATTTATAAATATAAACATGAATATGAATAATATTTGCGCTATTTATTTATTCATATAAATTGTCGTGTTGCTATTACAACTGGTATTGGTAGAAGTGGTAATGACTGTGATTACCTTACTGTTACCAGTCATTAGATTGATGAGGATTGGATAATGCAAAAGCGCATTATTGCTTATAGAATAATTAATTCACACCACACATGGCAATTTATTTCAAGCACGGTTACAGATATTTGTAGATATGTTTGTATTAGTGATAAAATAATGTCAGTTTCAATGGATAATGCTACTAGTAGCACAAATGTTGTAGCCTTGCTTACCACTACACTAAGTCTTGCATTTAGTAACATTTTTCATGTAAGATGTATTTGTCATATTTACCATTTAATTGTGGGTGATGGTATGCAAATTTAAAATGTTGAAATTGAAAAGGTTAAAATGGCTCTTAATTGGATTTTTTATTCAAACCGTAGAAGTAGACTTAGAGAATCTTTTAAAAGATGCGATGAATTTGACTTAAGAGAAAGAAAGGTTCCTAAACCTTGTCCAACTAGATGGAATTACATGTATGAAAGTTTAGTTGTTGCATATGAATATAGAAACCCCATAAACTCAACGCTTAATGCTCATGTAAGTGATGATGATGAGCACCTTACAAATGAGGATTGGGATAATGTTAAAATTCTTGTATAATTTTTAGAAAAATTTCATATTGCTACAAATGAATTTTCTGGGAAATATTATCCTACTATTTTTAACTGTTTAGTTTATATTGCAGAACTTGCAAATTTGTTTGATCGTTTTTCAGAGGGTGGGGAAATTTATCAACTTGCTATTGATTCTATGAGAAACAAGTATAAAAAATATTTTTTCCCTATTCCCCCTATTTATGGTGTTGCTACATTGTTAAATCCTACTATGAAATTAGGAGGTCCTCAATTTTGGTATGAAACTGTTTATAATGGTTTAGCACTTGAAGATGTGGAGTTGTCTAAACTTCCGGACGCAATAGCCTCAATTAAAATAAATGTTCAAATTATTTTTAATGCTTATCAAATTGCATTAGATCATGCTACACCAAATGTTTCAACTCCTTCTTCTTCTAGTTCTCAATCATCTAAAAGAACTGCGGGAGTAAGAGCACTTAGTGCTTGGGCGAGGTTCAGGTGTTCTCAAGGTTCTAGTACTGTCACGACCCAAAATCCTAACCTGTCGTGATGGCGCCTATCGTGGAACTAGGCTAGCCGACTCATTCCAAAACAAACCGATATTTTTATTTCAAAGATAATTTCAAGGCTATTAAGCATAAAAACCTCAGTAAAAGAGTTCAAACCAAAACAAAAGTGTGGAAAAGAAAAGCCCGACATCGAGGTGTCACTAAGTCATGAGCATCTAGATAATCAAGCTAATACAGCTAGTGTCTAAATATCAATAAAAGATATAAAGGAATATAGAAGGAGAGTCAAGGTCCTGCGGACGCCGGCAGCTACCTCTTAGTCTCTGATACTCGATCGCGCTCGAACTCAACGACCTCCGTGATCAAACATATACACCTGGATATGCACATAAAGTGAAGGGTGTAGCATGAG
Organism: Nicotiana tabacum; assembly: GCF_000715075.1. Lineage (NCBI taxonomy): Eukaryota > Viridiplantae > Streptophyta > Magnoliopsida > Solanales > Solanaceae > Nicotiana > Nicotiana tabacum. The sequence goes on along the minus strand of NW_027438270.1, from coordinate 217,638 downwards.
TACAACTACCTCAGCACGTAACAGAAATAAATAAGGAACTGAGAAAAACAAAACCGAGCTACACATAATACAGTTCTTTTTAAAAATTTCAGTTAAGGAATTTAGGCACGCTTTCAAACTAGTGTTTCAAAAATCAGACGTTTTAAGCTCATGTGACACAGTATAAGTCCTCCAAAACATCCCAACATAAATGACTAGCAACAAATTGCATCAATAAATAAAAACAATATACAGCCTCACAGGGGCTACTGTCACTCATCTATCTCGACAGCTCAATCGCTCGGCTCTCAGCCTCAATACTCACACTCAAGGTACCTGCGCTCACTGGTGGTGTGTACAGACTCCGGAGGGGCTCCTACAGCCCAAGCGCTATATTGTTGCGGCGTGCAGCCCGATCCATATATTACTGCGACGTGCAGCCTGATCCAAGCATTACTACAGCGTGCAGCTCGATCCAATATCATGGCCCAAAAGTATGTTGCAGCGTGCAATCCGATCGAACATTTACTGCGGCGCGTAGCCCGACCCAACATATCTCACACAACGCTCAACCTAGCACTAAGGCTCTATATCAGTCACTAGCCTTTCCATCTTCACAATTATCACAACAATAGCCCAAACAAGGACTATAACAAGTACAAATCAAATCATGGGAGAGAACCAGAACAAAATGCATAAGCAAACAAGGACTGAGTACAAGACAGCAATTTAACAGTCAATGCAACAAGCTCACGACGACTACGGGCCCCAACATGTTTCCATATAACCTAAGCATGGTTTCTAACATGTAAGACAATCAATAATTCGAAAGCAAGAGTGAATAGGTAATAACAAAGGTGTATTTGACTTAACAGTCTACCGGAATAGACCAAGTCTCTATCCCCCTCGGTGCCCGCTCACACATCCATCACCTAACGTGTGCGTCACATCTAAATATCGACAACTTATGAAATTATCGGGGTTTCATACCCTCAAGACCATATTTAAAACTGTTACTTACCTTAAACCAAGCAAAATCCTACTCCGTGATGCCTTTGCCTCTCAAATCGGCCTCCAAACGTCCCGAATCTAGCCACAAGTAATACAATATGATCAATATAGGCTAAAGGAATCAATTCCACAAGAAAAATACCAAATTAGACTCAAAACCCGAAATTGGCTCAAATACGGCCCCCGGGCCCACGTCTCAAAATCCGACAAAATTTACAAAACTAGATAGCCCATTCACTCACGATTTCGTACATACGAAATTTATCCAAATCCGATATCATTTGGTCCCTTGAATCCTTAAATTAAACTCTTCAAAATCCTAAGCCCTAACCCCTCATTTTCACTAATTACACGATTAAACAACGGAAAATCACCCTATATACGAGTATTAGGGTTCAAGAAACTTACCTCACTGATAGCCCTTGAATCACCTTTCGAAAATTACTCTAAAAGCTCCAAAACCCAACTTGAAAATTGTGGAAATGAACCAAATTCGCGAAGTGTTCTATTTATGGTTTCTGCCCAGGCTTTTCGCACTTGCGTACCATTTCTCGCTTCTACGCAACTGCACCTGCGGAAAAATCCATCGCAGGTGTGGAACTCCGCATCTGTGAAGCCAGCCTTCTTCCTTCCTTCTACATCTACGACCTAGGTCTCGCACCTGCGGGCTCACAGATTTGATAGCCTTCTCACTCCTGCGCATCCTGCCTAGCCCGGCACTGCCCGCACCTGCGAACCGCCATGCAAACCAGCTGCCCCGCACCTGCGACTCCCCTTCCGCAGGTGCGTAAATAACAGTAGTAGCAGCTTCAGTTGCATTTTCCAACTTTGACAAATCCGTTAACCACCCGGAATCACCCCGAGGCCCTCGGGACCTCAACCAAAAATACCAACAAGTCATATATCAACATACAAACATAGGCGAACCTTCGAATCACTCAAAACAACATCGAAACACCAAATTACCCTCGGATTCAAGCCTAAGAATTTCTAAAACTTCCAAATTCGACAACCGATGCCGAAATCAACAAAACCACGTCCAAATGTCCTCAAATTTTGTACACACGTCACAAATGATACTACGAACCTACTCCATCTTGCGAAATTCCATTTTGACCGTGATATCAAATTTTCCATTGCCGACCAAAAATTGCCAAATTTTGCCAATTCAAGCCTAATTCTACTATGGACCTTCAAATCACATTTCGGACGCGCTCCTAAGTCCAAAATCACCTAACGGAGCTAATAGAACCATCGGAATTTAAATCCGAGATTGTTTGCACATAGGTCAACATCCGGTTAATTTTTCCCAACTTAAGCTTCTACTTTAGAGACTAAGTGTCTCAATCCACTCCGAAACCACTCCGGACTCGAACCAACTAACCTGATACATCATTATATAGCTGAAAAGCACAAAAGAAGCAGAAATGGGGGAAACGGGGCTATAACTCTTGAAACGACCGGCCAGGTCGTTACAAGTACTAGTGATGTTTCACAACTAAATGAGCTTGAAGTTTATTTGTCACAGTGAATTGAGGAAGTGAATTCCGACGGCTCCTTTAATATTTTGGAATGGTAGAAGGATAAAGAAAAATACTTTCCAATTCTTTCAAGGATGGCCCATAACATTTTAACTATTCAAGCTTCAACAGCGGCATCGGAGAATGCTTTCAGTCGAGCAAGACTTCAACTTGGTGATTATAGAGCGTCTATGAGGGAGAGCTTGGAAAAATCAGTACTTTTTAGAGATCGGATCCGTTCGGAAAGAAGAAATTTTGGACTTGCTGAATCACAACCAGAGGTAGACGGAGCTTAGGAAGAAATGCTAGCTGAACTTGCGGAGGATGGTGCTTCGCCCGAAAGCGGTGATGACCAAGCTTCTTTTCCGCCACCACCAACGGAAATTCCTCCGGACCTTGAAGGATTTATGAAATTTATAAGAGATACCATGTAACTTGTATGAACAAAAATTAATATGTAACTTGTATTTTGGAACATCTTGATTAGTTTCTTTTTCTTCTCAATGGTGGTATTAACACCTTGTTGTGCTCATTCCATAGGGGGAGGAAGACTAAGAAATATATTTCCATGTATGTTTAATTCTATAATAAAATTATAACGCATTGCTTTGAATATCTCTTTACAATATTTTTGTCTTTAAATTTGAATTAAAATATTTATTACATAATTATATAATATAATTTACAAGGAATTTCCTTACATATTTTTATTACCATTTCTTTTTCTCTAACTTCTATAAAAAAAATAGAAAAGATCTGTTGGACCCACTTAGTCCGGGACCGTTAGTTCGTAGTCCTGGTCCCGGGCCGGTTCCAACAAAAAACCTGCGAATTCCGAGCCCACTTAGGACCGTTTATTTGGGACCGTGCCCACTTAGGACCGTCCCACGAAGCCCACTTAGGACCGGGTCCAGCACACATGCCACCCTTAATCCATCCAAAAAGTGAATGAGTGGATAGTGGGGTCCACCTCACTTGCCACCCTTTTGAAATATTGTGACATGTGGCATAAATGTCACATATTAGTCACACATTATTTTGGAATCTGGGGGGGGGGGGGACTGCCACGTTAGGCCTTGTAGGTTTTATCCAATCTTTTAATTAATCTCCCACTAAAATTATTTAGTGCCCAATTATTCACATAATTAGAATTATCCCAAATTACTTAAAATAGTACTCACTTTTAACACATGTCATATACTTTACTATCATAGTCATGTGGTACCATATAAAATCAATACCTACACTATTATTTTATTAAAACATCCATGTAAAAGTACATATATTTTCTCAACTTCTAATTTTCGTAACCTCATATAAAAGAGTACAAATTTCGTACGCTTAATTCTTAAAATGGTAAAAAGATAATCCTTCTTTTCTTGTAAAAAAATAATTTCTATCTTTAAAATAAAGAAAATCTCATAAACTTTCTCATATTATGTGTATAATTAAAAGCATGTTCGAAAGTAGTAATATTAATAACTATATAAAATTATATTTTTCAATTTTTATTTTTTTTTTGCAAAAATATTGTACTCAAAATACCATATCAAATGTATATAACGGTATCAAGGTTGTTAAAATTACGGGGTCTTACAATAACATAGTGACAAATCCTCTATAATCTCATGAATGGTCTTAATCCCTTCAAGCTCATATGGATTACTACGACTCATCCTATTATTAAAGTACGGGATGTAATATTTTATGTTGGATCGGACCGTACGGCCTAGGCATAAATTGCGTATGATAAATCTTTGGAATCAATTATAATTGATATTGTTTTGTTGACTTGAGATATCAATTGTTAAATGATGGAAATAAACTTGAGACATACTATTAGCAAGGGGATTGTTTATTATTCACGTTATTGAGTCTTCAGATATGTATTTTTGTAATCCATGCTTAGTTATTGTTTTGACATTTTATTGTTAGCCATAGTAAGTGTCAAAGCTGACTCCCCGTCACTACTTCTTCGAGGTTAGATTGGATACTTACTGGGTACATATTTTTTATGTACTCACGCTACACTTTTGCACTTAATGTGCAGAACCTGAGGCAGGTGCACATGGATATCTGTCTAGCGCGCATACTTGATCGCTAGTACGAGACTACACGGTGAGTTGTCTTCCGAGCCGTTCTGCAGCAGTCAAATTCTTTATTTTGCTTGTATTTGCTTTCTACTTCATTCCAGACAGCAACGTAGAATTCTTTTGTATACTCTACTAGTTGCTCATACACTTGTGACACCAGGTTTTGGTGGTTTAAGTTAGTGGACACGTGATGGTTTTTGGGTTATCTTATTTATCTCATTGCTTTAAAAATCTTGATCTCTCATTTATATTAAATGCTTACTTCTTATTTATGCACAAACAAAAAATCAACTATTTCAAAACTTTAAAGGAAGGGATCACAAAGTTAGTTCACTGTTGGCTTGCCTAGCGATAACGTTGGGCGCCATCACGGCCCATAGGAGAAATTGGATCGTGAAAAAAACCCACTTGTATCTTTTAAAATACCCAACGACCCTGAACCGCTCATATATATTTGGACTGTTGGCCAAAAATAATTATATTCGCTAGTTAAATATGTAAAACATATACATTGATTATATATAAAAATATGTATATTATACATTAAAATTTTAATATATATTTTACATGATATTTGTCATGACCCAAAATCCAAAAAGGCCGTGATGGTGCCGGACACCACTGTCAAGGAAGCCAACCATAATCAATTAACTTAATTACCCATTTTAGTATTTTTGAAATAAAAATTTCTTTAATGAAATTGTAAAGATAAAACTCATAGAGTAAATGATAAATATTTTTAGCAACTAAATTTCTAAACAATTCACAACCATTCCCAAAACCCGGTGTCACAAGTGCATGAGCATTTACTAGGGAATTAAAAATAAAATACAGCATCTGTCTATAATACAAATTAGACAGGAAAAATATAATAACTCTGAAGGAGACTCTGTTGGCTGCAGATCGTAATACAGAACGCAACTCACATATGTCCCCACAATTATTAACCACACCGCTGTGCCCACAATAAAATGTCCAGCAAGGGCAGTATGAGTACGAAAATAACGTGTACCAAGTAAGTATCAAGCCTAATCTCGAAGAGGTAGAGACGAGATGGCCGACTTTGACACTCACTATGGGTCAATAATATTAAATAATCATGAAATAGAAATATTTATATCAACATGATTTACAGAGTTAACAGTAATTTTATTGACATATATATCAACGCGATTCAAAGAGTTAACAATAATTCTATTGACCAGTAGAAATAATTAAATTCCTTCAAATGCAGTAATTCTCAATATATTAATTAAATTCCTTCAATTCAAATAAATTTCCAAATTTATCAATTAGCCTTATTTACAGGAATAACAATAATTCTTAACAAGCAATAATAATAAGTCAATAAATTCCAAAGATTTCTAATTTATCAATTAGCTCACAAGCTGCAATAAACTATTAAGGTATCGTGTCATTATTATTATTAAGCACGATTTCTGCCGAAGACGTACGGCCCGATCCAGAGTGTCATGTACATTGCTGAGGGACGTGAGGCACGATCCATAGATGCATCTATCCTGCCAAGGCGTTCGGCCCGCTCCACAAGAAGGGAGAACATTTTCTTATGTACCTCCGGGAGGAGAGTATATTTATTATAAGATAAATTCGGGAGGAATAATAATTTTTTTTAATAATTAATTAATTTAAATAGAAAATCAAGCATATGAGATTTCCATCCTTTAATATCTTTATCTGACAATTCACAATATTAATTAAACAAAGAATACAATGTACACAAGTAATTCATGCTTTGAGTCCTAAACTACCCGGACTTTAGCATTAATAGTAGCTACGCACGGACTCTCATCACCTCGTGCGTACGTAGCCCCCGCAGTTAGCAACAATTATTCAATTTAATCCCTAGGGGGTAATTTCCCCCTCACAAGATTTGACAAGAGACTTACCTCGTCTCAAAGTTCACTTTCCGATTACCACGTCGCGTTGAATTCTTGAATCCACGCTGAAAGATCTGAAGCTATCCCAATATTATACACAATAATTAATATATGCTAAATGATTCGAAATTTATCTGTTAAATAAATTACCTTATCCAAAATGGTACAATTCCTAAAATTCACCCGGGCCCACGTGCTCGGATTCTGGAAATATTCGGATGAAAACGTTACCCATAATCTCAAGAACTTAAATATATAATTTCTACCCAATACCATAACTATTTTCGTGGTTAAAATTTTATTTTTATAAAAATCTAGGTTTTTCATCTAACCCTTTGATTTCTAAGATTTACTAGTTATAATCTGTTTATAATCTATGTATTTAACTCAAGGGGTGTAGAATTAACTTACCTCTAAGTTGTTAGTTGAACTCCCATCTCAAAAGCTCTAAAATCGCCCAAAAATGAAGGAAAAATGGGCTCAAAATGTCTCAGCCCCGACTTTTAACCATTCTGCCCAACAGTGATTTTCGCACCTGCGGAAGAGGTACTGCACATACGGTTTTCGCACCTGCGGAAATTCCTCGCAGGGGCGCATTTTTCCTCTTTTCCTGGTTCCGCACCTGCGGAAGAAGTGCTCGCTTCTGCGCAAGCGTAGGTGCGCCCATTCCTTCGCATTTACGCATCAGGTCTTCGCACCTACGCGTTCGCAAGTGCGCCAAAATACCTCGCACCTGCGATGGCTGGGTAGGCTCCTCTCCTTCGCACCTGCAATTGGTGGCTCGCACCTGCGGCTGTCCAAGCACAGGTGCGATTATGACATTAGCTGGGAGTTTCAGTCCTTGCTCAATTTCGCAAAATTGGTCCGAGCCTCGTCCGGTTAACACTCGGGACCCCGGGGCCCCGCCCGAACATACCAACAGGTTTGAAATCATTAAACGGACTCGCTCGAACTCTCGGAATGCGTAAAATAACATCAAATCTAAGAATCATACCCTAAACCAAATTGATTCAAACTTAAGAATTTCAAGTTCTTCAATTTACTTCCAATGTGCCGAAATATACTTAAATTACTCGGAATGACACGAAAATTTGCGTGCAAGTCTTAAATCACTATACACAACTATTCCTAAACTCGGAATTCCAAATGGACTTCAATTACTCAAAATCCTACTCCAAACAAAATTTAAAGAATTTTAAACCTTCAAATAGTTGATTTTCACTATTAAGCGCCAAAATGCTCCCGGGTTATCCAAAACCCTATTCGAACATACGCCCAAGTCCGAAATCATTTTACGAACCTATTAGAACCGTCAAATCCCGATTCCGATGTCATTTTCTCAAAATGTTGACTGAAGTCAAAATTGGCCTTTTAAGGCTAACTTAAGGAACCAAGTGTTCCGATTTCAACCCGAACACTTCCAAATCCCGAACCAACCATCCCCGCAAGTCATAAATCATTAAAAACACTTACGGGAAGTTTTATTTCGGGGAACGTGGTTCTAACAGTCAAAACGACCGGTTGGGTCATTACATTCTCTCCCACTTAAATATACGTTCGTCCTCGAACGTGCTAAGGATTGTTCCAGAGTTGTCCAAAATCACAGTTTAACACTTCGAGCACCTACCCGTGCTACCACACCCAATTGAGAACATTATCTCGAGCCAATCTGAAGATTCTCCCCTTTATTTAGGCGATTAAGCCTTAGAGCCCAATTCTAACATCCAGAATTCTCCACCATGCCTGTTTCCAACCTACGAACACTATATCAATCAATACACAATGCACCAATACATGGTTGCATACCTTGGTTGAATTTAGACCATGCACCGCACCATTCTCATGAACATAATATCATCCTCCGATAACAATAGACGAAATTCCACTAATCTGATGTTCACAACACACCCCATGGTATATATAATTCATGTTCCAACTATTGAACTGCTTCCACGATGGAAGAAATGTGTAAAAATTCATAACCAACTGCTGAGTCAACAAATTATTGAGTTTCTCCTTCTGACAAGAACCATTGCCTCATTATGGACGAAATAATGGTATTTGCCCTTTATTATACTTCATATAATCCGATCGTACTGATCTCGGATCCAATAACCTCGTCTCACTTAGTATAAGCTACTCAGGCAATAAGCCAGCCCATACATGACAAAAAGTCTCATATGACGCCACAATGAGCTAATAAGCTACGGACTCGATTGCAATACATAAGGAAAACAGACTATGGAAAGGATTACTCAACCCATGTGACTAATTAAACAACTAAAAAGGTGTCATGAACCTTCCTCAGAAAATGGGACACAAAACACACAAAATAGAATATAGGGAACTGTACTCAACATCACACTGTTGCGGCGTGCAACCCTATCCACACAAAAAGAATCTATAAGAAAATACTTACCGAGCTAGAATGCTCATTACTTACAAAATATCCGAACATCGGACACAAGCACACTAAGTGCATAATACCATCCTTGGAAGGACCGACAGCGCCATACGCTACAAAACTCAATCACAACTAAGGTGCAATATATGATCTAAATCTCGAGAGCCATCCTGCTCACATAGCACCATCGCTATGCGGAACTTCAGCACATAAGAAAATTATCAAGCCATTTCGCAACTGTCACGACCCAATTTCACCTATAGGTCGTGATGGCGCCCAACACTACAGCTAGGCAAGCCAACTAATAAGTCAATCGGACATTGGTTAAACTTTTATTCCAAGAAAAATAATAAAATACCAACTTCTACCAATGTGTGTGTCAAGACCCGGTGTCACAAGTGCATGGGCATCTAGTAGATTATACAAATCTCCAAATACTGTCTGAAATGAAATAGACAGAATATAAATATAAGAAGAGACACTGGTAGCTGCAGAACGGCTCAGAAAGGCAGCTCACCACTATGCCTCGGGATGACGTGGGTATGTGATGATAGGTCCTCCACTAGTACATGTCTCAGATCCGGCACAAAAAGTGCAGCAAGTGTAGTATGAGTACGTAAACAACGTGTACCCAGTAAGTATTAAGCCTCGAAGTGGTAGAGACGAGATGACCGACTTTGACACTCACTATGGGTCAATAATAATTGAAATAAAATTAGGATATTTAAATCAGCATGATTTACAGAATTTACAATAATTTATTTAATCAGCGAAAATAATCAAATTCCTTCAAATGTAACAATTCTCAATATATTAATTAAATTCCTTCAATTCAAATAATTTCCAAATTATCAATTAAATCTCTTTTACAGGAGTAACAATTAATTCCTTAACAAGCAAGAATAATAATTTATTAAATTCCAATGATTTTCCAATTTACTAATTAGCTTCACAAGCTGAAATAAATTATTAAAGCATCATGTAATTATTATTATTATTAAGCACGATTTCTGCCGAGGACGTACGGCCCGATCCAGAGTGTCGTGTATCCTGCCGAGGCGTTCGGCCCGCTCCACAAGAAAGGAGGACATTTTCTTATGTGCCTCCGGAAGGAGAGTATATTTATTATAAGGTAAATTCGGGAGGAGAACAATTTCTTTTAACAATTAATTGATTTAAACAGACAATCAAGCCTATGAGATTTCCATCCTTTAATATCTTTATCTAACAATTCACAATATATTCATATAGATATCAATTAATATAAATAAATCAAAGAATACAATTTACACAAGTAAGGCATGCTTTGAGTCCTAAACTACCCGGACTTTAGCATTAATAGTAGCTACGCACGGACTCTCATCACCTCGTGCATATGTAGCCCCCGCAATTAGTAACAATTATTAAATTTTAATCACCTATGAGGTAATTTCCCCCTCACAAGATTAGACAAGAGACTTACCTCGTCTTGCTCCAATTTAATCCACTATAGGGCCTTTTCCACGATTATCCAACTCTTTCTGGCTCGAATCTAGCCAAAATAATTCGATAAAATCACTAAATATTGTAGAAATCAATTCTATAAGAAAACACTACATTTTAAAGAAAAGATCCCGAAATTAATTAAAAATTCGCTCGCGTGGCCCATATCTCGGAATCCGGCGAAAGTTATGAAATCCGACAACCCATTCAATTACGAGTCCAACCATACCAGTTTCACTTAAATCTGACTCTGAATCGATACCGAAAGCTCAAAATTTCGTTTCTATGAGATTTCTAAACTTTTCCAAATTTCAATCTCAAAACACTAATTAAATTGTGAAAACAATGATATACTTGTATATGTAGACCAAATCCGAGTTAGAATCACTTACCCCAATGTGTTTCCCCTGAAAATCTGCCAAAAGTCAACTCTGCTCAAGCTCAAGTTCGTCAAAAATGGTAAATGGGACGAATGCCCTCTTTTTATAAAACTGCCCAGCAGCCTTCGGAACTGGTCCTCGAACTGGGCCTCGATCGGGGCTACGATCACAGGCTCGAGCCTGGACCTCGGTCATGGCCTCGATCAGGGCATCGAGGTTGGGCCATCGATCATAGACTCAATCATGGCATCGAGCTTGAGCCTTCGATTGTGACCCTCGATCTTGGGTCTCGATCCTGGCCCTCGAGCCTTGCTTTCGATCATGGCCCTCGAGCTGGACCTTCGATCATGGCCCTCGAGTTGGACCTTCGATCATGGCTTCGATACACTACCTCGAGCCTGTACCTCGTCAACCCTGGGCTCGATATCTGGGCTCGATATCTGGCTCGATATCTGGGCTCGATCACAGCCCAGAATGTCCAACAGAAGAGGAAAAATTGCAGCTGCTTTTTAACTCAAATTTTTGATCCGTTAACCATCCGAAACTCACCCGAGGCCCTCGGGACCTCAACCAAATATACCAAAAAGTCCTAAAACATCATACGAATTTAGTCGAACCTCTAAATCACATCAAACAACGAATGAAACTAAGAGTTTTCAACTTCTACATTCAATGTCGGAACCTATCAAATCAACTCCGATTGACCTCAAATTTTACACACAAGTCATAAATTACATAACGGAGCTATGAAAATTTTTGGAACTGGATTCCGACTCCGGTAACAAAAAGTCAACTCATCGGTCAAACTTCCAAACTTAAATTCTTGTTTTTAGCCATTTCATGCCTAATTTTACTACGGACTTCCAAATAAAATTCCGAACACGTTCCTAAGTCCAAAATCACCATACGAAACTGTTGGAATCATCAAAATTCTATTCCGGGGTCATTTTCACAAAATGTTGACCGAAGTCAAACTTAGCACTTTAAGGCCAACTTAAGGAACCAAGTGTTCTGGTTTCACCCCAAACACTTCCAAATCCCGAACCAACCATCCCCGCAAGTCATAAATCATTACAAGCACCTACAAGAAGTTTTATTTTAGGGAACGGGATTCTAAAAGTTAAAATGACCGGTTGGGTCATTACATTCTCCACCTCTTAAACAAACGTTCGTCCTCGAATGGGTTTAGAATTGTAAATAGAGTGCTGAATAAGTGTGGATATCTGCTCCGCATATATTCCTCGGCCTCCCAAGTCGCTTCCTCGACTGGTTGGCTTCTCCACTAGACTTTTACTGCAGAAATCCTCTTGGACCTCAACTGGCAAACCTGTTTATCAACAATGGCAATTGGCTCATCTTCATAACCCAAGCTATTATCTAGCTGAACTGTGCTGAAGTCTAACACATGTGATAGGTCGGCATGATACTTCCGGAGCATAGATACGTGAAAAACCGGATGAACTCCCGATAGGCTGGGAGACAATGCAAGCTCATAAGCAACCTCCCCAACTCGTTTCAACACCTCAAATGGGCCTAAAACCTTGGGCTCAACTTGCCCTTCTTCCCGAATCTCAAAATTCCCTTCATTGGCGAAACCTTCAAGAGAACTTTTTCACCTACCATAAATGATATATCACGCATTTTCTGATCCGCGTAACTCTTTTGTCTGGACTGTGCTGTACGAAGTCGCTCCTGAATCAACTTTACCTTTTCCAAGGCATCCCTTACCAAATCAGTACCATATAACTTAGCCTCACCTGGGTCAAACCATCCGATAGGTGAACGACATCGCCGACCATATAAAGCCTCAAATGGAGCCATCTTGATGCTGGATTGGTAACTGTTATTATAAGCAAACTCGGCCAAAGGCAGGAAACGATCCCACTGACCTCCAAAGTCAATCACACATGCCCTGAGCATATCCTCCAAATTCTGAATTGTCCTCTCTGACTGTCCATCGGTCTGCGAATGAAAGGCTGTGCCGAGCTCTACACGGGTCCCCAACTCACTCTGTACTGCTCTCCAGAAATGTGAAGTAAACTGAGGACCTCTATCTGATATGATAGAAATTGGCACACCGTGCAACCAAACTATCTCCTGAATATAAATCTGGGCCAACCTCTCTGAAGTATGCGTAGTCACAATAGCAATAAAATGTGCCGACTTAGTCAACCTGTCAACAATCACCCAAACTGCATCAAACTTCCTCAAGGTCCGCGGCTACCCAACTACAAAATCCATAGTAATTCGTTCCCATTTCCACTCTGGTATGGTCATCTGCTGAAGTAGGCCACCTGGCCTCTGGTGCTCATATTTAACTTACTGGCAATTTAGACACCGAGCTACATACTCAACTATGTCCTTTTTTATTCGTCGCCACCAATAATGCTGCCTCAAGTCACGATACATCTTCGTAGCACCTGGATGAATAGAATATCGAGAACAGTGTGCCTCCTCCAGGATCGTTTTCCTTAGTTCATCCACACTAGGAACACAAAGACGATCCTGGAGTCGTAGAACACCATCTGCACCAATAGTGACTTCCTTGGCACCACCTTGTAGTACCGTTTCACGAAGAACCACAAAGTGTGGGTCATCATACTTGTGAGCCTTGATCTGCTCAAATAGTGAAGATTGGGCCACAACACATGCAAGAACTCGGCTGGGCTCTGAAATATCTAGCCTCACAAGTTTGTTAGCCAAGGATTGAATATCTGAGGCTAATGGCCTTTCCTCTGCTGAAATGAAAGCCAAACTACCCATACTCTCTGCCTTTCTGCTCAAGGCATCTGCAACCACATTCGCTTTGCCCGGATGATACAAGATAGTAAAATCATAATCTTTTAGTAACTCCAGCCATCTGCGTTGCCTCAAATTTAGATCCCTCTGCTTGACCAAATGCTGCAAACTGCGATGATCAGTGTAAACTTCACAAGACACCCCATAAAGATAATGCCTCCAAATCTTAAGAGCGTGAACAATCGCAGCTACCTCCAAATCATGTACCGGATAATTCTTTTCGTGGGGCTTCAGCTAACGTGAAGCATATGCAATAACTTGCCCTTCCTGCATCAATACACAACCCAAGCCAATGTGTGAAGCGTCGCAATACACTGTATACATCCCCGAACCGGAAGGCAACACTTACACTGGTGTTGTAGTCAATGATGTCTTGAGCTTCTGAAAGCTCACCTCACAATCATCGGACCATCGGAATGGAGCACCCTTCTGGGTTAATTTGGTCAAAGGTGCTGCAATAGATGAAAAACCTTCCACGAACCGATGATAATAACATGCCAAACCCAGAAAACTCCTGATCTCAGTCGTCGAAGTGGGACGATGCCAATTCTGAACTGCCTCAATCTTTTTAGGATCAACTTTAATACCTTCGCCCAATACAATATGTCCCAAAAATGCTACAGACTCAAGCCAGAACTCACATTTAGAGAACTTAGCATATAGCTTTTGTTCCCGCAATGTCTGAAGCACTAATCTCATATGCTGCTCATGTTCCTCCTTACTGCGCGAATAGATTAATATGTCATCAATGAAGACGATGACAAACAAATCAATATATGGCATGAATACCCTATTCATCATATCCATAAACATTGTCGGGGCATTAGTTAAACCAAAAGACATTACCAGAAACTCATAATGACCATATCTAGTATGGAAAGCAGTCTTCGGAACATCTGAATCTTCAACTGATGGTACCCCGACCTCAAGTCGATCTTAGAGAATACCCTAGCACCCTGCAACTGGTCAAATAGATCATAAATACGCGGCAACGGGTACTTGTTCTTAATAGTGACTTTGTTCAATTGGCGATAATCAATACACATCTGCATTGTTCCATCCTTCTTTTTCACAAATAATACTGGTGCACCCCAAGGCGATACACTCGGTCTGACAAACCCTTTGGCTAGTAACTCTTCAAGTTGTTCTTTCAATTCTTTCAATTCTTTCGGAGCCATGCGATACGGTGGGATAGATATAGGCTGGGTATCTGAAGCCAAGTCAATACAGAAATCAATATCACAATCAGGTGGCATACCTAGAAGATCTGTCGGAAATACAAAGGGGAACTCCCGAACTACAGGCACTGAATCAATAGCTGGAATCTCTGCAGTAGTATCCCGAACATAGGCTAGATAAGCCAAACAACCCTTCTCAACCATGTGTTGAGCCTTTATAAAAGAAATAACTCGATTAAATGAACTAACAGGCGAACCCTTCCACTCCAGCTTAGGCAATGCTGGAATAGCCAAGGTAACAGTCTTGGCATGACAATCTAAAATAGCATGATATGGAGATAACCAGTCCGTACCCAGAATAATTTCAAAATCGGTCATCTCAAGCAATAGGAGATCTGCTCTAGTTTTATAACCATAGAATGTAATAATACAGGACCGGTAGATCCAGTTCACAAGAACAGAATCGCTCACAGGAGTGGACACATAAACAGGAGTACTCAAGGACTCACGAGAAACACCCAGGAATGGAGCAAATAGAGATGAAACATATGAATACGTAGATCCTGGATCAAATAATACTGAGGCATCTTTGCCACAAATAGAAATAATACTTGTAATCACGGCATCTGAGGCCTCTACATCTGGTCTAGCCGGAAAAGCATAGAACCGAGTTGGAACGCCAGCTGGCTGGCCTCCGCCTGGCTGACCTCCACCCCTAGGACGGCCCCTACCCACCTGTCCTACACCGATGGTTGGTCGGACTACTGGTGGAGCAAGTGGTCCGGTAAGCATAGGCTGCTGACCCTGCTGTACTGGTCTACCCTGAAGCTTGGGGTAAAACCTCCGCATGTGACTGGGATCCCCGCACTCGTAACAACTCTTTGGGACGATGGGCTGCTGACTAAGTGTCTGGCCCTGGGGACCTGAATACCCACTGGGAGGACCCTGAATACCTGGTGGGCGGTAAGAACTCTCTGGGATATCACTAAGATAAGGTTGCATTGGAGCACCTCGAGGAGGTGGTGGTGCTGGATATGGGGGTCTGCTGGACTGTCCCCTCACGAATTGACCTCTGCCCCCAGACGGAGCACCTCTGAACTCTCCAGAGTACCTGAACCGCTTATCTCTCATAATCTGCTCTCGGCTCCACTGACGTACACCCTCAATCCTCCGGGCTATCTCCATAACTCGCTCATAAGAAGTACCCATCTCAACCTCTCGAGCCATAGTGGCCTAAATACCAGTATGTAAACTGGCTACAAACCTTCGCACTCTCTCCGCCTCAGTAGGGAGTATCATTAGTGCATGGCGAGATAATTCAGAAAACCTCGCCTCATAATCAGTCACTGACATCTGACCCTGCTGGAGCTGCTCAAACTGAAACCGCAACTCTTCCCTCTGAGAGGGTGGAATATACTTGTCCAAGAAGATACGGGTGAACCTATCCCAAGTCATGGAAGGAGAATCTGCTGGTCTGCCAACAGCATAAGACTGCCACCATCTACGGGCTCTACCCTCTAGCTGAAAAGTAGCGAAATCAACCCCATGGGATTCCAATATCCTCATGTTGTACAGTCTATCCTTGCAATGATCAATGAAATCCTGTGGATCCTCATGTCGCTCACCCCCGAAGACAGGAGGATGTAGTCTAGTCCATCTGTCCAATAGTTTCTGAGGATCGGCGGCTACAGTTGGCCTGGGCTCAGGTGTAGCTGCTGCCACTGGCTGGACTCCACCCACGGGTAGTGCACCCTGGGTCTGATATACAGCAGCTGCCTGTCCATGAGCCTGTGCGGTAGGGGTCTGTGCTCCCCCTCCCGCCTGAGATGTGGCTGGGTCTGCCGAAAATAAACTGGCCTGAGTCATATTCTCCATGAATCGTAGCATACGACCCATGACATCCTGAAATCCTGGTGCAGATGTGAAGTCCACCGGTGCTGGCTCTGCCACAGGCACCTCACCCTGCTCCTCAATAATGGGATTCTCTACTGGATTTACTGGCAGCATAACTGGAATAGTCCTGGGATGTCCTCATCCTCTACCACGGGCTGGAGCCCTCCCTCGGCCTCTCGCAACTGGGGGAGTAGGTCTTCCCTGGTCTGGAAGCTCATTATAGCGTGTTTTCACCATCTGTGAGAGAATAAGAGAAGGATATTTAGTACTACATCAATTGCACGATGGAATATGAAGAAAGGTAGTTTACTAACACCATATAGCCTCTCGAAGATAAGTACAGACGTCTCTATACCGATCCGCAAGACTCTATTAGGTCTGCTCATAACTTATGAGACCTACCTTAACCTAGTGCTCTGATACCATGTTGTCACGACCCAATTTCACCTGTAGGTCGTGATGGCGCCCAACACTACAGCTAGGAAAGCCAACTAATAAGTCAATCGTACATTGGTTAAACTTTTATTCCAAGAAAAATAATAAAATACCAACATCTACCAATGTGTGTGCCAAGACCCGGTGTCACAAGTGCATGAGCAAATAGTAGATTATACAAATCTACAAATACTGTCTGAAATGAAATAGACAGAATATAAATATAAGAAGAGACACTGGTAGCTGCAGAACGGCTCAGAAAGGCAGCTCACCACTATGCCTCGGGATGACGTGGGTATGTGATGATAGGTCCTCCACTAGTACCTGTCTCAGATCCTGCACAAAAAGTGCAACAAGTGTAGTATGAGTACGTAAACAATGTGTACCCAGTAAGTATCAAGCCTAATCTCGAAGTGGTAGAGACGAGATGGTCGACTTTAACACTCACTATGGGTCAATAATAATTGAAATAAAATTAGGATATTTAAATCAGCATGATTTACAGAATTTACAATAATTTATTTAATCAGTGGAAATAATCAAATTCCTTCAAATATAACAATTCTCAATATATTAATTAAATTCCTTCAATTCAAATAATTTCCAAATTATCAATTAAATCTCTTTTACAGGAGTAACAATTAATTCCTTAACAAGCAAGAATAATAATTTATTAAATTCCAAAGATTTACCAAATTACTAATTAGCTTCACAAGCTGAAATAAATTATTAAAGCATCATGTAATTATTATTATTATTTAAGCACGATTTCTGCCGAGGACGTACGGCCCGAAACAGAGTGTCGTGTACACTGCCGAGGGACGTGCGGCGCAATCCATAGATGCATCTATCCTGCCGAGGCGTTCGGCCCGCTCTACAAGAAAGGAGGACATTTTCTTATGTGCCTCCGGAAGGAGAGTATATTTATTATAAGGTAAATTCGGGAGGAGAACAATTTTTTTTAACAATTAATTGATTTAAACAGACAATCAAGCCTACAAGATTTTCATCCTTTAATATCTTTATCTAACAATTCACAATATATTCATATAGATATCAATTAGTATAAATAAATCAAAGTATACAATTTACACAAGTAAGGCATGCTTTGAGTCCTAAACTACCTGGACTTTAGCATTAATAGTAGCTACGCACGGACTCTCATCACCTCGTGCATACGTAGCCCCCGTAATTAGCAACAATTATTAAATATTAATCACCTATGAGGTAATTTCCCCCTCACAAGATTAGACAAGAGACTTACCTCGTTTTGCTCCAATTTAATCCACCATAGGGCCTTTTCCACGATTATCAAACTCCGTCTGGCTCGAATCTAGCCAAAATAATTCGATAAAATCACTAAATATTGTAGAAATCAATTCTATAAGAAAATACTACATTTGAAAGAAAAGATCCCGAAATTAATTAAAAATTCGCTCGCGGGGCCCATATCTCGGAATCTGGCGAAAGTTATGAAATCCGACAACCCATTCAATTACGAGTCCAACCATACCAGTTTCACTCAAATCTGACTCTGAATCGATACCGAAAGCTCAAAATTTCGTTTCTATGAGATTTCTAAACTTTTCCAAATTTCAATCTCAAAACACTAATTAAATTGTGAAAACAATGATATACTTGTATATGTAGACCAAATCCGAGTTAGAATCACTTACCCCAATGTTTTTCCCCTGCAAATCTTCCAAAAGTCGCCTCTGCTCAAGCTCAAGTTCTACAAAAATGGCAAATGGGACTAATGCCCTCTTTTTATAAAACTGCCCAGCAGCCTTCGGAACTGGTCCTCGAACTGGGCCTCGATCGAGGCTTCGATCACAGGCTCGAGCCTGGACCTCGGTCATGGCCTCGATCAGGGCATCGAGGTTGGGCCTTTGATCATAGCCTCAATCATGGCATCGAGCTTGAGCCTTTGATTGTGACCCTCGATCTTGGGTCTCAATCCTGGCCCTCCAGCCTTGCCTTCGATCATGGCCCTCGAGCTGGACCTTCGATCATGGCCCTCAAGTTGGACCTTCGATCATGGCTTCGATACACTAGCTCGAGCCTGTACCTCGTCAACCCTGGGCTCGATACCTGGGCTCGATATCTGGGCTCGATCATAGCCCAAAATGTCCAACAGAAGAGGAAACATTGCACCAGCTTTTTAACTCAAATTTTTGATCCGTTAACCATCCGAAACTCACCCGAGGGCCTCGGGACCTCCACCAAATATACCAAAAAGTCCTAAAACATCATACGAACTTAGTCGAACCTCTAAATCACATCAAACAATGCTAAAACCATGAATCATACCCCAATTCAAGCTTAATGAAACTAAGAGTTTTCAACTTCTACATTCAATGTCGGAACCTATCAAATCAACTCCGATTGACCTCAAAATTTACACACAAGTCATAAATTACATAATGGAGCTACGAAAATTTTCCGAACTAGATTCCGACTCCGGTATCAAAAAGTCAACTCATCGGTTAAACTTCTAAACTTAAATTCTTATTTTTAGCCATTTCATGCCTAATTTAACTACAGACTTCCAAATAAAATTTCGAACATGCTCCTAAGTCCAAAATCACCATACGGAGCTGTTGGAATCATCAAAATTCTATTTCGGGGTCGTTTTAACAATATATTGACCGAAGTCAAACTTAGCACTTTAAGGCCAACTTAAGGAACCAAGTGTTCTGGTTTCACTCCAAACACTTCCAAATCCCGAACCAACCATCCCCGCAAGTCATAAATCATTACAAGCACCTACAGGAAGTTTTACTTTAGGGAACGGGGTTCTAAAAGTTAAAATGGCCGGTTGGGTCATTACAGCAACTCACACGGCACAATATAGTATTACATGAAATAACCGATGATAAAACGACATCCAACGTCTGAATACTCCTCCATAGGGAGCTTTTATGCTGAAATGAACACATCCGGCCTGATATAGAGCCCGTATTCATATTTAAATCCATCCACAGACCTCAAGCCGATTCTGATCGCACCGTACTAGGCTAATAACCTTTCAAGGATCCATAATAACCCTTTTCCCATAATACACAAGAATAGCCATCATAATCAGAACAAACTTCCACAGTCCACAACCAAGTGAACCGAGCGCCCTCCAGGCATAAATTCTTAAATCAGCGATATTACCACAATCTTTATACTTGGTTTCAATCTTCACTCAATCAAGTGACTACATGTCACTCTTACATAATCTTTCCGTGAGACACGCTCCCACGACCTTCCGCACCAGGTAACTAGTCTGCACATCCATGCTACCGGTTACACTAATGCTGTAAAGCATATCAAGAATCCACAAATCAATACACAAGGTCTCTTACACCTAACATCGACCTTAGATGATGCCAAAAACAATACCATCTTACTTTAAACATCTAAATCCCTTTCCTGCTCATCCGAGCTCATGACATCCTTGTCAACACTGAACCGAAATCTTAAATCCTCAACTTTCGAATCCCATGCTACTTAGTGCACTTAACCACGCCAATGCGTAGGAGTACAAGAATTCCATCATAACTCCCGAACCAGTAATAGGGTAAACACTTCATCATATATAAACCTTCTTCGTAACTTATTTCAAGAGAACCATCGCAACACCTGACTGAATTCCCATATCCACAGAAACTACCAGCCTCAAGGATTGGTCTACACCACTATAACTCTTCTGGGATCCCTCTACATATAACATATCATAATACTTGAATTCCTCCAAATAAAATCAATTACGGCGGCCGTCAAGCCTCGCATGTACCACCACGAATCACATGCATAATTCAATGCGTTGAAGGGACTGATCATTGCCACCATCATGCCGATTCAACCATTGTTAGTCGACCCGTCTTTTCTCAATTTATTCTCAACTTGCCTTAGAAATAATAATAGCTCCATTCATTACTTCATGAACTCAAATCCATACTAATCCCGAGTGACCTTATTTCACGAGACCACGTTATTTCAAAACCCACTAATCATCTCATATCCCTCCTTGTGCGCACTTTCACATCTTCAATTGGTACCCCATTCTGATACTTCTTTTATGAATCCCAAGTTATTTTCTTTCATTTATCTATTGCTACACCACAACCTGAAGATAACGCAGAGTACTCCGAACCTCATTTCATAATCTGCTACAAAAGCTTGATACTCAACCATACTACGGACTCGAGATCCTTAAGCACCGTACTTTAAATTTTTGAACCCTCTAAGACCGTTATCGAGAGTCACTTGCTCTGACTTATTCCCAAACATGGTCAACTCCAAGGCCCTGCTAGCATATGGACACTTTCTCAAGGAAACACCCGACTGTCTTACTTTCCGTGTGCATTACATCTACACAAAGCATAAACTCTAAGTCTTCCAAAAACCTGAATATGAATTGATAAGACCAAATATGGCACACATTCCCCAAATACTTTGCTCAAATTACCACTGATGTTTTCTTTACTTAGTTGCAATGACCCACCAATACACTGATAACCAGAAACCGCACAAGTTGACACTATGCAATCCAATCATAGACGGTGGGGCTCTCCCACTTAGCTTTAAGCTACAATTACAAAATTTTGGAATCCACCGAGATTTTTTATTCATTGTTGACATGATCCTGCACACGCAACTCGCCAAATTTTTCTCGAAATCCTTCTATTAACCTTTAATAAATACTCTGAACCACTAGCCACATTTACATATTAAATCTCTTACCGGGTAGCCAGTATAATTCTTCGCAGAAGCTTCGTCAACGCCACGCGACCGCTAACCTGCTCACAGGAGATAACCCACCCGTGGAAATTACATGCCGACATATTCCAACGCTGCTGCACTGGGTGCAAATACTACGAAATCAATAGATCATCCTTAGTCCAAGCTCATTCACCAGTTGCATCAGTCCGTTCACTCCTCATGGACATCAGCTGAAGGTGCGACAATACATTCCAATCCAATGTCATGTTGTATCATTCTTCATATCAAGCAACTTTCTCCTGTCACACCAAATCTTCCTCAATATAGCAGCCAATATTCCAAATTAAGCCCGTAGACCTAGTCACTGTCCACCATGAATCCCAAATCACTTCAAACTTTCCTCAAGCCGTGTAGTTATCCTACCACGTAACCCATATGATACTTTGCCACTCTCCCACTTTGGTCAAACCCTCTCCTTTAAGCAACTACTCGACTTCTGTTTTCTTACACTTGGACTTCTAGGAACTTAACCACCACAAGACATCTTCTACATGTCCTTTCTCATCCTTCGCTGCCCAGTTGTTGCCTTACTAAAACTCCGTCTCTGTAGCACTTGAACCAATAGCTCGTTACCAACTTTAAACCTTTCTGACGATCATCCTTCTCAAGACATCAATACTAGGAACGCTGCTTCAATCCTGAATCATTGCACACCGCGATCTCTAATGACTGCTTCCCCTATACAAATTCCTAACCACCCCATCGTGAAGGCGAGTTGAAGAAAACCATAACACCGGTGAACCTTAACGCATTTTACAAGGAGATGACACCACATCAAAATTGAGAATTCTACCACACTCGAAAATATCAAGCTTCATTACTCCATCAACCCCAAACCTAATCATTCATAGTCCGATTGACCTTTTTCCGCTGGAATTAAAACATGGAACCTCTGAATCATGTACTGAGAAAAACCTTCTTTCAAGTCGTTTACTGCCCTGACACACAGACAGACATTCTATCATTACATAAATATTATGCGATAACAACGCATGAATCGTCATAAAAATCAATGCCAAATCTCAAAACCTTAGGTAGTATTGATACTGAACTGAAACGATAGAGCGACCTTCCGCAAGGCGACGACAATAGCCCAATTAATTACACAGGGAGAAGCATCTCGCACTACATCTATAGTACCTTTAAAAATTTGCTCGATCCCCAATTTATAACAAGCGCTTCACGTCGCATAAGATTGAATAGGAAGGAAAAGTAGGCATAATCCTAAAAGGAATCGAATCACACGATGAGGAATCAAAAAGGGAAGTATTCCTATCAGCCCTGTAAACTCTCGAAGATAAGCACAGACGTCTCTGTACCGATCGGCAAGACTCTACTAGACTCGCTCATGACTCGTGAGACCTAAGTGAACCTAGTGCTCTGATATCATGTTCTCACGACCCAAAATCCAAAAAGGTCGTGATGGCGCCGGACACCACTGTCAGGCAAGCCAACCATAATCAATTAACTTAATTACCTATTTTAGTATTTTTGAAATAAAAATTTCTTTAATGAAATTGTAAAGATAAAACTCATAGAGTAAATGATAAATATTTTTAGCAACTACTTTTCTAAACAATTCACAACCATTCCCAAAACCCGGTGTCACAAGTGCATGAGCATTTACTAGGGAATTAAAAATAAAATACAGGATCTGTCTATAATGCAAATTAGACAGGAAAAATATAATAACCCTGAAGGAGACTCTGTTGGCTGCAGATCGTAATACAGAATGCAGCTCACATATGTCTCCACAATTATTAACCACACCGCTGCGCCCACAAGACCACTAGACATATATGTACCTGTACAATAAAATGTGCAGCAAGTGCAGTATGAGTACGAAAATAACGTGTACACAGTAAGTATCAAACCTAATCTCAAAGAGGTAGAGATGAGATGGCCGACTTTGACACTCACTATGGGTCAATAATATTAAATAATCATGAAATAGAAATATTTATATCAACGTGATTCAAAGAGTTAACAATAATTCTATTGACCAGTAGAAATAATTAAATTCCTTCAAATGCAGTAATTCTCAATATATTAATTAAATTTCTTCAATTCCAATAAATTTCCAAATTTATCAATTAGCCTTATTTACAGGAATAACAATAATTCTTAACAAGAAAGAATAATAATTCAATAAATTCCAAAGATTTTCAATTTATCAATTAGCTCACAAGCTACAATAAACTATTAAGGTATCATGTGATTATTAGTAAGAAGCACGATTAGGACATACGGCCCGATCCAGAGTGTCGTGTACACTGCTGAGGGACGTGCGGCACGATCCATAGATGCATCTATCCTGCCGAGGCGTTCGGCCCGCTCCACAAGAATGGAGGACATTTTCTTATGTACCTCCGGGAGGAGAGTATATTTATTATAAGATAAATTCGGGAGGAAGAACAATTTATTTTAACAATTAATTAATTTAAATAGAAAATCAAGCAAATGAGATTTTCATCCTTTAATATCTTTATCTGACAATTCACAATATAATCATATATATCAATTAATATTAATTAAACAAAGAATACAATGTACACAAGTAATTCATGCTTTGAGTCCTAAACTATCCGGACTTTAGCATTAATAGTAGTGACGCACAGACTCTCGTCACCTCGTGCGTACGTAGCCCCCGCAGTTAGCAACAATTATTCAATTTAATCCCTAAGGGGTAATTTCCCCCTCATAAGATTAGACAAGATACTTACCTCGTCTCAAAGTCCACCTTCCGATTACCACGTCGCATTGAATTCTTTATTCGACGCCGAAAGATCCGAAACTATCCAAATATTATACACAATAATTAATATATGCTAAATGATTCAAAATTTATCTATTAAATAAATTACCTTATCCAAAATGGTAAAATTCCTAATATTCACCCCGGGCCCACGTGCTCGGATTCTGGAAATATTCGGATGAAAACGTTACCCATAATCTCAAGAACTTAAATATATAATTTCTACCCAATTTCATAACTATTTTCGTGGTTAAAATCTCATTTTTATAAAAATCAAGGTTTTTCATCTAAGCCTTTGATTTCTAAGATTTACTAGTTATAATCTACTTATAGTCTATGTATTTAACTCAAGGGGTATAGAATTAACTTACCTCCAAGTTGTTAGTTGAACTCCCATCTCAAAAGCTCTGAAATCGCCCGAAAATGGAGGAAAAATGGGCTCAAAATGTCTGAGCCCCGACTTTTAACCATTCTGCCCAATAGTGATTTTCGCACCTGCGGAAGAGGTACCGCACATACGGCTTTCGTACCTGCGGAAATTCCTCGCAGGTGCGCATTTTCCATCTTTTTCTGGTTCCGCACCAGCGGAAGAAGTGCTCGTTTCTGTGCAAGCCTAATCTCGAAGTGGTAGAGACGAGATGGCCGACTTTGACACTCACTATAAGTTAATAATAATAATAGAAATACAACTAGGATATTTAAATCAGCATGATTTACAGAATTTACAATAATTTATTTAATCAGCGGAAATAATCAAATTCCTTCAAATGCAACAATTCTCAATATACTAATTAAATTCCTTCAATTCAAATAATTTCCAATTTATCAATTAAATCTCATTTACAGGAAAAACAATTAATTCCTAAACAAGCAGGCATAATAATTCATTAGATTCCAAGTATTCTCAAAATTAACAATTGACTTCGCAAGCTGAAATAAGATATTAAGGTATCGTGTGATTATTATTATTAAGCACGATTTCTACCGAGGACGTACGACCCGATCCAAAGTGTCGTGTACACTGCCAAGGGACATGCGGCACGATCCATAAATGCATCTATCCAGCCGAGGCGTTCGGCCCGCTCCACAAGAAAGGAGGATATTTTCTTACGTACCTCCGGAAGGAGAGTATATTTATTATAAGATAAATTCGGGAGGAAGAACAATTTCTTTTAACAATTAATTAATTTAAACAGAAAATCAAACATATGAGATTTCCACCCTTTAATATCTTTATCTAACAATTCACAATATATTCATATATATCAATTAATATTAATTAAACAAGAATTCAATTTACACAAGTAATTCATGCTTTAAGTCCTAAACTACCCGGACTTTAGCATTAATAGTAGCTACGCACGGACTCTCGTCACCTCGTGCGTACGTAGCCCCCGCAATTAGCAACAATTATTCAATTTAATCCCTATGGGGTAATTTCTCCCTCACAAGATTAGAAAAGAGACTTACCTCGTCTCAAAGTCCACTTTCCGATTACCACGTCGCGTTGAATTCTCGATTTGACGCCGAAAAATTCGAAACTATCCAAATATTATACAAAATAATTAATATATGCTAAACGATTCTAAATTTATCTATTAAATAAATTACCCTATCCAAAATGGTAAAATTCCTAAAATTCACCCCGGGCCCACGTGCCCGGATTCCGGAAATGTTCGGATGGAAACGTTACTCATAATCTCAAGAACTCAAATATATAATTTCTATCCAATTCCATAACCATTTTCATGGTTAAAATCTCATTTTTATAAAAATCTAGGTTTTTCACCTAAACCCTTGATTTCAAAGATTTACTAGTTATAATCTACCTATAATCTATGCATTTAACTCAAAGGGTGTAGAATTAACTTACCTTTCAATTGCTAGTTGAAACCCCCTTCTCAAAAGCTCTAAAATCGCCCGAAAATGGAGGAAAAATGGGCTTATAATGTCTTTGCCCCGATTTTTAACCATTCTGCCCAGCAGTGATTTTCGCACCTTCAGAAGAGGTACCGCACCTGCGGAAAAATCCTCGCAGGTGCGTGTCTCACTAGCCTTGGCCAATCTCGCATCTGCGCACACTGCTTCGCACATGCGCGATCGCAGGTGCGCCGAAATTCCGCATCTGCGGCGATGGCCTCCCCTTTACTTTTTCCGCTTCTGCGCATAAACCTCGCATCTGCGAGAGTCGCACCTGCGGCTGCCCAAGCACAGGTGCAAATGTACCAGAAGCAGAAGGCTTCAGCTCATCTTCAAAATTCCAAAATTGATCCGAGCCTCGTCCGGTTAACACCCGGGTCCCTCGGGCCCAGCCCGAACATACCAACAGGTTTGAAAATCATAAAACGGACTCGCTCGAACTCTCGGAACGCGTAAAACAACATCAAATCTAAGAATCATACCCTAAACAAAATTGATTCAAACTTAAGAATTTCAAGTTGTTCAATTAACTTCCAATGCGCCGAAATATACTTAAACTACTCGGAATGACACGAAATTTAGCGTGCAAGTCTTAAATCACTACAAAGAACTATTCCCAAACTCGAAATTCCAAACGGACTTCAATTACTCAAAATCCTATTCCAAACCAAATTTAAAGAATTTTAAACATTCAAAGAGTTGATTTTTACTATTAAGCGTCAAAATGCTCCCGGGTTATCCAAAACTCGATTCGGACATACGCCCAAGTCCAAAATCATCATACAAACCTATTGGAACAGTGAAATCACGATTCTGGGGGTCGTTTGCTCATAATGTTGACCGGAGTCAAACTTGGCCTTTTAAGGCTAACATAAGGAACTAAGTGTTCCGATTTCAACCCAATCGCTTCCAAATCTCGAACCAACCATCCCCGCAAGTCAATAATCATTAAAAGCACATATGGGAAATTTTATTTTAGGGAATAGGGTTCTAAAAATTAAAATGACCGGTTGGGTCATTACACTTGCGGAAGAAGTGCACGCTTCTGCGCAAGCGCAGGTACGCCCATTCCTTCGCACCTGCACATTCCTTCGCACATGCGCATCAGGTTTTCGCAGCTGCACGTTCACAGGTGCGCCAAAATACCTCGCACCTGCGATGGCTGGGCATGCTCCTCTCCTTCGCACTTGCGATTGGTGGGTCGCACCTGCGAGCTCGCACCTGTGGCTGTCCAAGTGCAAGTGCGATTATGACAGTAGCTGGGAGCTTCAGTCCTTGCTCAATTTCCCAAAATTGGTCCTAGCCTCGTCCGATTAACACTCGGGACCCCCGGGACCCCGCCCGAACATACCAATAAGTTTGAAATCATAAAACGGACTCGCTCGAACTCTCGAAATGCGTAAAACAACAGAAAATCTAAGAATCATACCCTAAACCAAATTGATTCAAACTTAAGAATTTCCAGTTCTTCAATTTACTTCCAATGCGCCGAAATAGACTTAAACTGCTCGGAATGACACGAAAATTTACGTGCAAGTCTTAAATCACTATACGGAACTATTCCAAAACTCGGAATTCCAAACGGACTTCAATTACTCAAAATCTTACTCCAAACCAAATTTAAAGTATTCTAAACCTTCAAATAGTTCATTTTCACTATTAAGCGCCAAAACGCTCCCGGGTTATCCAAAACCCTATTCGAACATACGCCTAAGTCCGAAATCATCATACGAACCTATTGGAACCATCAAATACCGATTCCGATATCGTTTTCTCAAAATGTTGGCTGAAGTCAAAATTGGCATTTTAAGGCTAACTTAAGGAACCAAGTGTATCGATTTCAACCCGAACACTTCCAAATCCCGAACCAACCATCCCGGTAGTCATAAATCATTAAAAACACATACGAAAAGTTTTATTTAGGAAAACGGGGTTCTAACAGTCAAAACGACCGGTTGGGTCGTTACAATATTATTTTTAGGAGAAATTATACGGTGTAATTTTCCCATCAAATTTTCCAGATCTTAACAAGTTTAACAAATATAAATTTTAACTTGAAAAAATAAAAATGATAATGTTTTATTTATATGACCTTCTAAAGGAGAAGTAAAGAATCAGATGGAAAGGAAATTCTTTAAAAACTTTAATTATATACATATCCAACTGCTTAGCACATTAATGGATTTCACTTGATCTTTTCAATGGGAACTAATAGTGTTCTAATATATAATGATAGAGCTAAAATATTGGCAAAACCTGTCGTTCCATTGTCCGATTTGCTTAATAAAGTCAAGTTATAGATCATAATTAATAGGGAAAACTACACCGTATAATTTCTTCTTAAAATAATATCATGTAAAATATATGTTAAAATATTAATGTATAATATACATATTTTTATATATAATCAATGTATATTTTTTATATATATTTAACTAGTGAATATAATTATTTTTAGCCAACCATCCAAATATATAGGAGCATGCCAGGGTCGTTGGGTATTTTAAAAGATACAAGTGGGTTTTATTTAATACAAATAATACACGTGGTGGGTAATGAAAATACCACATGGCGAAGTTAGAGTCAAAAAATTGATCAGGTTAATTCTGTTAGATATAAGGTTAAGTTTGAGCCCAAAAATAAATTTTAGGGGCATTTGCGGACCAAAAGGTTAATGAAGGATATTTTTGAGCCATTTTCAATACGTTAACGGTATTGTTGGATCTTTTCCGTTTATTTTATAAATTAATTATAAATATAGAAATATTTATTTGTTTAAAGATTTTTATTTTTATATGCAAATTTTGCATTAATTGATAGGAATTACGCGTGCAAGGCACATGCATGGAGAATCTGAACCTCCTAGCCCTAGGCAATCATGTCTATCTTAAGGGTGGCAAGTGGGCCGGTCCAGGATCGGGACTGGCCCGGGACCGCGAACCTAACATTCTTCTGGGCCTAAACGGGCCCAAATCGGTTAGAACCGTGTACGTGGGCCTGGTCCGGTCTTCCGGGCCGGTTCTTCACTTTAGGACCGCTAGGCCCAGGACCGTTTGGGATCGGGACCGGGACCTGTCACGACCCAATTTCACCTATAGGTCATGATGGCGCCCAACACTACAGCTAGGCAACCCAACTAGTAATTTTAACATACATCAATTATTTTCAGAATAATTTTCTAAGTAATGTTTAATAGCAGTATTAAAGAAAATATAAAAGATACAGATTAATTTAAATCTAAGAAAAATAATCAACTCTCAATTCTACCAATGTGTGTGCCAAGACCTGGTATCGCAAATGTGTGAGCATCTAGTAGATTATACAAAAAATCCCAAACACTGTCTGAAATAAAAATAGACATAATGCAAATACAAGAAGAGGCACCGGTAGCTGCAGAACGACTCCGAAAGGCAGCTCACCACTACCCCTCTGGATAACGTGAATGTACGATGATAGATCCTCCACTAGTGCCTATCTCAGATCCTGCACAAAAAGTGCAGCAAGTGTAGCATGAGTACGTAAACAACGTGTACCTAATAAGTATCAAGCCTAATCTTGAAGTGGTAATGACGAGATAGTCGACCTTGACACTGACTAAGGGTCAACAATAATAAATAGAATAAAATAGGAATATTTAAATCAACATGATTCACAGAGTTAATAATGATTTTTATTTAACCAGCATAATTAAAAGAAATTCTTTCAAATGCACAAATTTCCAATCTATTAATTATATTCACAAGTTGCAATTAAAACATCAAGGTATCATGTAATTTTTATTATTAGGCACGATTTCTACTAAGGTCGTACGGCCAGATCCAGAGTATCGTGTACACAGCCGAAGGACGTGCGGCGCGTTCCATAGATGCATCTATACTGCCGAGGAGTTCGGCCGCTCCACAAGAAAGGAGGACATTTTCTTATATACCTCCGGAATGAGAGTATATTTATTAAGATTAATTCGAGAGGATGAACAATTTTCTTTTAATAATTAATTAATTTAAACAAAAATTAAGCGTATGAGATTTCCATCTTTTACAATCTTTCCCTAACAATACACAATATATATCAAATAATTTAATTAAATAAAGGATACAATTTACACAAGTAATTCATTCTTTGAATCCTAAACTACCTGGACTTTAGCATTAATAGTTGCAACGCACGGACTCTCGTCACCTCGTGTGTACGTAGCCCTTACATTTAGCAACAATTATTAATTTAATTACCTATGGGGTAATTTTCCCCTCACAAGATTAGACAAGAAACTTACCTTGTCTCAAAGTCCACTTTCCGATCACCACGTCACGTTAAATTTTCAATTCGACGCCGAAAAGTCCGAAACTATCCAAATGTTATACAAAATAATTAATATATATTCAATAATTCAAATTTAGGCTATTAAGTTAATTACCCAACCCAAAATGGTAAAATTCTTAAAATTCACCCCGGGCCCATGTGCCCCGATTCCAAAAATTTTTGGATGAAAACGTTACTCATAATCTCAAGAACTCAAATATATAATTTCTATCCAATTCCATAACCACTTTCGTGATTAAAATCACCTTTTTATAAAAATCTAGGTTTTTCATCTAAATCTTTAATTTCTAAGATTTACTAGTTATATTCTACCCATAATCTATGTATTTAACTCAAGGTGTGTAGAATTACCTTACCTCCAAGTCGCTAGTTGAAATCCCCTCTTAAAAGCTCTGAAATCGCCCAAAAATGGAAGAAAAACGAACTAAAAATGGATTGAGCTTCGTCCGTTTTTTAAGGTTCTGCCCAATAGTGATTTCCGCACCTAGGGAGTTACACTCATGCCTGTGGTTTTGCACATGTGGAACATTCCTCGCATGTGTGCATTTCCCCCTTTGGCCTGGAACCGCACCTGCGTAAAATGGCTCGCTTCTGCGCCAACGCAGGTGCTCCCATTCCTTCACACCTGCGCACCCATCCGCTTCTGCGTGCCAATCCTTCGCACCTGCACGTTCGCAGTTTCGCCAAAATACTTCGCATCTATGGTTACTGGGCAGCTCCTCTTCTTCGCACCTGCGGCTGTCCAATGCGCAGGTGCGATTCCGACAGTAGCTGGGTGCTTCAGTTCTGGCTCCCAATTTCCAACTTGATCCGAGCCTCGTCCGATTGACACTCGGGTCCCCCGGAACCCCGTCCGAACATACCAACATGTTTGAAATCATAAAACGGACTCGCTCAAACCCTCGGAACATGTAAAACAACATCAAAACTAAGAATCACACCTCAAACCACATTGATTCAACTTAAAATTGTCAAGTTCATAAATTTACTTCTTATACGCCGAAATATACTTAAACTACTCCGAATGACACGAGTTTTTGTGTGACACTATACGGAACTATTCCCAAACTCAGAATTCCAAACGGACTTCAATTACTCCAAAACATACTCCAAACCAAATTTAAAGAACTTTAAACCATCAAATAGTTGATTTTTCACTATTAAGCACCAAAACGCTCCTGGGTTATCCAAAACCCGATTCAAACACACGCCCAAGTCCGAAAATATCATACGATCCTATTGGAACCGTCAAATCCCGATTCCTGGGTCGTTTTCTCAAAATGATGACCGAAGTCAAACTTGGCCTTTTAAGGCCAACTTAAGGAACCAAGTGTTCCGCTTTCAGCCCGAACACTTCCAAATCCCGAACCAACCATCCCCGCAAGTCATAAATTAATAAAAGCACATACGTGGAGTTTTATTTTAGGGAACGGGGTTCTAAAAGTCAAAATGACCGGTTGGGTCATTACATTTTCTACCTCTTAAGCAAACGTTTGTCCTCGAACGGGTTTAGAATAATACCTGGAGTGCTAAATAAGTGTAGATATTTGCTCTGCGTGTCCTCCTCGGCCTCCCAAGTCACTTCCTCGAATGGTTGTCCCCTCCACTGGACTTTTACTGTAGAAATCCTCTTGGACTTCAACTAGCGAACCTGTTTATCAATAATGGCAACTGGCTCCTCTTCATAACCCAAGCTATTATCTAGTTGAACTGTGCTGAAGTCTAACACATGTGATAAGTCGACATGATACTTCTGGAGCATAGATACATGGAAAACCGAATGAACTCCTGATTGACTGGGAGGCAAGGCAAGCTCGTAAGCAACCTCCCCAACTCGTCTCAACACCTCGAATGGGCCTATAAACCTTGGGCTGAATTTCCCCTTTTTCCCAAATCTCATGATTCCCTTCATTGGTGAAAACTTCAAGAGAACTGTTTCACCCACAATAAACGATAATTCATGCGCTTTCGGATGCGATGTAAACTGAGTGCCCTATCTGAAATGATGGAAACTGGGACACCATACAGGCGAAAAATCTCTCGGATATAAATCTCAGTTAACTGCTCTAAAGTGTAAGAAGTACCAACAGGAATAAAGTGCACGGACTTGGTCAGCCAATCCACAATAACCTAGATAGCATCGAACTTCCTCGAAGTCCGTGGGAGCCCAACTATGAAGTCCATGGTGATCCGCTCCTCCCACTTCCACTCTAGGATCTCTAATATCTGAAGAAAGCCACCCGGTCTCTGATGCTCATACTTAACCTGCTGACAGTTGATACATCGAGCTACAAACCCAGCTATATCCTTTTTCATCCGCCTTCACCAATAGTGCTACCTCAATTCCTGGTACATCTTCGCGGAACCCGGATGGATGGAATACCGCAAGCTGTGGGCCTCCTCAAGAATCAACTCCCTGAGCTCATCTCCATTAGGCACACATATCCGGCACTACATCCTCAACACACCGTCATCACCAATAGTCACATATCTAGCATCACCTCACCGGACCCTGTCTTGAAGCACGAGCAAGTAGGGGTCATCCTACTGACGCTCACTAATACAGTCATAAAGGGAAGACCTGGAGACCACACAAGCCAATACCCGTCTCGGCTCCGAAATATCCAATCTCACAAGCGGGCCTGCTAAGGCCTGAATATCCAATGCCAAAGGTCTCTCTACTACTGGAGGATATGCTAAACTCCCCAAACTCTCCGCCCGGCGACTCAAAGCATCGGCCACCACATTGGCCCTCCCCGGATGGTACAAAATAGTGATATCGTAGTCCTTAAGAAGCTCTAACCATCTCCGCTTATGCAAGTTAAGATCCTTCTGCTTCAACAGATACTGCAAACTCTGGTGATCAGTATAGATCTCACAATGAACCCCATACAAATAATGGTGCAAAATCTTCAAGGCATGAACAATGATTGCTAACTCAAGATCATAGACAGGATAGTTCTTCTCATGGGTCTTCAACTGGCGCGAGGCATAGGCAATCACCCTGTCCTCTTGCATCAGAACACATCCAATACCTACCCTCGAGGCATCACAATACACAGTGTAAGAACCTGAAGCTCATTGTAGAATTAACACTAGAGCTGTGGTCAAAGCAGTCTTAAGCTTCTGAAAGATCTCCTCACACTTGCCCGACCACCTGAATGGAGCACCCTTTTGGGTAAATTTGGTCAAGGGCGATGCAATAGACTAGAAACCCTAAACGAACCGACAGTAATATCCCGCCAAACCAAGAAAGCTCTGAATCTCTGTAGCTAAGGACGGTCTGGTCCAACTATGAGCCGCCTTTATCTTCTTTGGATCAACCTGAATACCCTCACTGGACACCACGTGCCCCAAGAATGCCACTAAACCGAGCCAAAACTCACACTTAGAGAACTATACATAAATCTTCTCCTCTCTCAATCTCTGTAGTA
The DNA here is from genome assembly GCF_000715075.1 of Nicotiana tabacum. Classification (NCBI taxonomy): domain Eukaryota; kingdom Viridiplantae; phylum Streptophyta; class Magnoliopsida; order Solanales; family Solanaceae; genus Nicotiana; species Nicotiana tabacum. The sequence continues at coordinate 183,367 of NW_027438270.1, read as the reverse complement.
CAATTCGCAAGTGCTGAGCATGCTCCTTCTGCTACGAGAGTACACTAGTATGTCATCAATGAATACAATAAAGAAGGAGTCCAAATATGGCTAGAATACACTGTTCATCAAATGCATGAATGCTGCTGGGGCATTGGTCAGCGCAAAAGACATCACCAAAAACTTATAATTGCCATAACGGGTCCTGAAAGCTGTCTTAGGAATATCCGAATCCCGAATCTTCAACTGATGATACCCGGTCCTCAAATCAATCTTGGAGAACACCCTTGCTCCCTAAAGCTGGTCAAATAAATCATCAATACGTGGCAAAGGATACTTGTTCTTGACTGTGACCTTGTTCAACTTCCTGTAATCAATACAAATTCTCATGGAACCATCCTTCTTCTTCCCAAATAGAACCGGTGCACCCCAAGGTGACACACTAGGCCAAATAAACCCCTTATCAAGGGGTTCTTGAAGTTGTTCCTTTAACTCCGCTGATGTCATATGATATGGTGGAATAGAAATAGGCTGAGTACCCGGCAACAAATCTATACCAAAGTCAATATCCCTGTCAGGCAGCATGCCCGGCAGGTCTGCAGGAAACACATCAGAAAAATCATGCACCACCAGAACAGAATCAATGGCAGGAGTCTCTGCACTAACATCCCTCACAAAAGCCAAATAGGATAGACATCCCTTCTCAACCATACGTTGAGCCTTCAAGTACGAAATCACCCTACTAGGTACATAGTCTTTAGAACCGCTCTACTCAATCCTCGAAAATCCCGGCGTCGCCAAGGTCACATCTTAGTGTGACAATCTAGAACAGCATGACATGGAGATAACCAATCTATGCCCAATATCACATCAAAGTCAACTATACTGAGCAACAATAGATCAACACGGGTCTCCAGACCTCTAATAGTCACCACACATGATCGATATACGTAGTCCACAACAATAGTATCTCCCATAGGAGTATATACATGAACAGATAAAACTAAAGACTCACAGAGCATATTCAGACAATGAGCAAAGTATGAGGAAACATATGAATAAGTGGAACTAGGGTCAGATAATACAGAGGCATCTCTGTGGCAAATTGAGACAATACCTATAATCATAGCATCCGAAGCAATAGCATCTGGTCTAGCATAAAGAGCATAGAAACGGGTTTGGCCACCCCCTGATCTACCTCCCCCTCTAGGGCGACCCTTAGCTGACTGACCTCCACCCCTAGCTAACTGGGCGGGTGGTGAAGTAACTGATGCTGAAGTAAAAGGCTGACTCCTCTGTTGAGATAGACCTCCATGAAGACGAGGACACTACCTCCACATATGCCCGAACTCTCCACACTCAAAACAACTCCCTGGTGCTGGTAGCGGGGACTGAAGGGAACTCCTAGTACCGGTATAACTAGTAGGATGACCCAGCATAGATGACCTCTGGCCCGATGGAGCACGTGAAGAACTCTACGCTGGAAGGGCACCAAGAGATAAACGGCCCTACTGATAACTATGAGAACCATAACTAGATGATGCACCACGGTGAAATGGCCGAGCTGTCTGAGCCTATATGAATTGACGACCTCTACCGTGCTGGAAATGACCCTCAGAAGGTGCACCGCTGAATCCACCCTGACTACGAGACCTCTTGGCCTCCCTCTTAACCTTATCCTGACCACGCACCATCTCAATCTGCCGAGCAATGTTGACAACATCATCAAGGGTAGCACCACATACCCTCTCTCTAGTCATGAGCAACTGTAGTTGATAAGTGAGACCATCAATAAACCTCATGATCCTCTTCCTGTCTGTGGGAACCAACCAGATAATATGACGGGCCAACTCTGTGAATCGCATCTCATACTGCATCACAGACATATCACCCTAGTGAAGCCGCTCAAACTATCTGCGCAGCTACTCTCTATGGGACCGAGGCACGAACTTCTCCAAAAGGATCACGGAGAACTGCTGCCAAGTAAAGGGTGATGCGCCAACAGGCCTACACCTCTCATAAGTCTCCCACCATCTGAGTGTAGCCCTAGAAAACTAAAAGGTAGTGAATGAGACCCCACAAGTCTCTAGAATACAAGCTGTATGGAGTATCCTCTGACACCTGTCCAAGAAGTCCTAAGCATCCTCTCTCTTTGTGCCACTGAAAGTTGGCGGCTAGAGTCTCCCAAACCTCTCCAACCTACGCTGATCATCCTCAGGCATAGCAGGAACTACGAAATCCTAAGCAGCTGCAACCGGCTGGGCTGGTGGTGCCCCCGGTGGCTGGAGTCCCTGAACAACCTTCTCGGGTGTGAGAGCTACGGGAGACTCAGTGCTTGTACCTCCCTCGGCCTGAGAAGTGGTTGCGGCCGTCGAGATAGAGACCTCCTGAGCAAGGCCGGTACACGCTGTCAAAATCTGAGCAAGGGCCTCCTGGAGGACTGGAATTACAATAGACACTGGTGGTGCCTGAGCTAGTGCATCAACAACTGGAATCTGGTCCTGATCGGGGATGACTGGTAGATCTGCAGGTACTGCCCCAGCTGTTGTGTGGGCTGCACCTCTGCCCCCACCGCGGCCCCTATCGCGACCTCGGCCTCTTGCGGCCCTGACTGGTGGTACTGGTGGCTATCCATCTAGCGTGGTAGTACGATTCCTCACCATCTGCGAGAGAATGAAACAACAGATGTTTAGTTACCAGAATCAACAGATTCACCCAATAAGAATTCAAGAATATGGAGTTTCCTAAAGGTTCTGCAGCCTCTCAAAGATAAGTACAGACGTCTCCGTACCGATCCTCAAGACTCAACTAAACCTGCTCGTGACTCGTGATACCTATGTAACCTAAGCTTTGATACCAATCTGTCATGACCCTAAACTCAACCTGTCGTGATGGCGCCTATAGTGGAATGAGGCAAGCCGACTCATTTCCAATCAAACCGATATTTTTATTTCAAAGATAATTTCAAGGCTATTTAACATAAAAACCTTCGTAAGAGAGTTCAAATCAAAACAAAAGTGCAGAAAAGAAAAAGCCTCACATCGGAGTGTCACTAGTCATGAGCATCTACTACAATCTATCTAACAATATCAAGACTAACTCAGTCTGAAAAAGAGTTAAATACAACTAAAGGAAGATAAGAGGGAGAAGAGCAGGGTTGCGATCGCTTGGCAGCTACCTTGCTACCCCCGGGAAAATCTACAACCGGAATAGTCAACAGCCGCTACAATGTCCAAATATGCCTGAATCTGCACACAAGGTGCAGGGAGTAACGTGAGTACGCCAACTTAGTAAGTAACAACAGTTAATAAAGACGGAGCAGTAGTGATGACCAATAAGCATGTAAAGTTCATATCATGAAATCTGAGTAAAATACAACATGCTTTAAAAATCAGGGTTTGAATCAAAATATCTCGTTTAAATCGAGTTTTAGTAAAATCATTTAAAGATATTTTTCAACAGTTTTCAAACAAATACTCAATATAAGGTAAGAAAAAAAATAATGAAATCATAAACAGCCCCTCGGGCAAAACATTACTCATATACAGCCCCTCGGGCAAAACATTACTCATATACAGCCCCTCGGGCAAACATTACAGTCACTCGTATACAACCTCTCGGATATACCTCACAATCACTTGTAAACAACCCCTCGGGCACACCTCATCATCACTCATGCCTCCCAGTCACTCAGCACTCGGCACTCGGTACTCGCACACAGTAGGTACCTCCGCTCACTAGGGTGTGTACAGACTTCGGAAGGGCTCTTTCAGCCCAATCGCTATATCAAACCAAATCATGGCACAAATCAATCAGGCCCTAGGCCTATATCAAACATGTTACTGCGTGCAGCCAGATCCCATAAATATCCTCAAAAATCCCCCTCACTCAGTCATAAACCTCTCAAGCCACTCGGGCTCTCACTAAAACAGGGTATTCATCCCAAAACAACTTTTATATACATCAAACAGAGTAATGAAAACTGAGTTATGCAGTAAACAGGTATAACCATAACTGAGTATAGATTTTCAATCGAAAACAGTGAGCGAATAGTATGAAAAGGCCCCTAAGGGTCCAAACAGCACTGGAACAAGGCCCAAACATGGCATTCAACCCAATTTACAGAAACTCTTTCTAAAACACATAAGTATCATATAGTTTCAACAAAATATACAACTTTACAGTTGCTACGGGACGGACCAAGTCACAATCCCCAATGGCGCACGCCCACACGCCTGTCATCTACCATGTGTGTCACCTCAAAATAGTAAAATGATACGAAATCCAGGGTTTCATACCCTCATGACTAGATTTACAATCGTTACTTACCTCAAATCGGTCAAATCTCTACCCTGCGATGCTCTTGCCTCTTGACTCGGCCTCCAAATGCTCTAAATCTATTTACAATCAGTACAATACCATCAATATACGCTAATGGAATAAATTCTACAAGAAAAACTACCATTTCATACCAAAACCTGAAATTGGCTCAAACCCGGCTCCCGATATCAAATTTTCCACTGCTGACCGAAAATCACCAAATTTCTAATTTTGCTAATTCAAGCATAATTCTACCACGGACCTCCAAATTACATTCCGGACGCGCTCCTAAGTCCAAAATCACCTAACGAATCTAATGGAACCATAAAAATCCACATCCGAGGTTGTTTACTCATAAGTCAACATTCGATTGACTTTTCCAACTTAAACTTCTAAATAAGAGACTAAGTATCTCATACCACTCCTAAACCACTCCGGACTCGAACCAACTAACCCGATATAACATAATATAGCTGAATAATACAAAAAGAAGTAGAAATGGGAGAAATAGGGCTATTTCAGTGACTTAAGGTCTCAGGTAGCTTCATAATATATATTATGACCCGTGGGTGTGGTCGAGTTTGATTTTCGGAAGATTCAGAATTAAATTAAAAGAACAATTCTTATTTAGAAGCTTAAATGGGAAGAGTTGACCGGAGAGTTGACTTTTGAGGAAACGACCCCGAAATGAAAATTCGATGATGGAAAAAACTTCGTATGATGATTTAAGACTTAGGCGTATGTTCGGATTTTGATTTGGAAGTCGGTATGACAATTCAACGCATTTTGGTGAAAGTTGGAAAATAGAAGATTTTTGGAAAGTCCGACCAAATGTTGAATTTTTGATAACGAGGTCAGTCTATTATGGAAATAGAAATATCTCCATTACATCAATTATGATTTTTTTGCAAAATTTGAAGTCATTCCAGATTGATTTGATATGTTTCGGCGCAAAATATAGAAGTTGGAAGATTTGAAAACTCATAATTCGATTCGATGCGCGATTCGTAATTTCGGCGTTGTTTGACGTGGTTTGAAGCCTCGACTAAGTTCGTATTGTATTTTGGGATATGTAGGTATAATTGGTTAGTCCCGAGGGCCTCGGGTGGATTTCAGAAGGTTAACAGAGCAATTTAGACTTGAAGGACGCTGCTGGAAAATGGCAGCAGCTATTGGAATCGCATCTGCGGAACTTTGGGCGCAGGTGCGACAACCGCAGAAGAGAGATTCTTCTCGCATAAGTGACTAAAGAGGGGAAGCTGAGAAGGCCACAGAAGTGGCAACTGGCACGCAGAAGCTCAAAGGTAATCGCAGAAGCGGCCATGCGCGCAGAAGCGGAGACTACCTCGCACTTGCGATTCTCGCAGAAGCGGAAATGCTTCTGCAGATGCGACGGTCGACTGGGCAGTACACCTTCACAGAAGCATGATTTTTCTCACAAAAGCGAGCATGCAGAAGCATGGAAGAACTCCGCAGGTGCGAAACTGGGCAGGAACATAAGGATTGAACTTGGTCATTTTTGCCATTTCATTTTGGAATTTTTGGAGCTCGGATTTTGGGCGATTCTGGAGGGATTTTGCACAATCTTCGTTGGGTTAAGTGTTCTATATTCTAAAGTGTTTATATTTCATGAATTCATGATTATATTGATCATTTAATTCGAATTTATATGGAGGAAATCAAGATTTTTGTAAAATCTTCCAAAAAACGGAAATTTAAGAATTAGAGGTCGAGTTGTTATTGGAATTTGATAAAATTGGTATGGTTGAACTCATATCGGAATGGGTGTTTGAATTACATAAGCATTATGTTGGATTACGAGAGGAGGGTCCTACTTTGACATTTTTTGACTTTTTGGAATAAATTTTTAAGTCGACGTATTATTATCCGGAATTATTTCCTATGAATTTTAATGAAGTTATACAATTAATTTGGATAGATTTGAGTGGTCCGGAGGTCAATTCAAGCAAGAAGGCGATTGTGGAATATCGGCACAACTTCGAAAAGGAAAGTATCTTGCCTAACCTCGAGTGGGAGAATTTCTCCTTAGGCATCGAGTCTTATGTGCCATTTGTGAAATGTGAAAAGACGTGTACGCGAGGTGACGAGTACGTACTCGGGCTTATATGTGCAAATTTTATTGGGTTAAAGTCTTAGGCATTATTGTGTAGTAAATTGCATAATTGTTGGCATTTATTAAATCATCTATTTGCCATGCCTAAATCCTTGTTTGTTGAATATGCTTTTATATGATAATTTGATGCGATTGTTACTTGAATATTTATGTAATTCCGTAAGTTTGTTGGTTTGATATTTCTTGGAATTTAATTTCATTATGATTTTTTCCTCTGCAAATAATTAATTAAATGAGCTTAAGAAGAGGTGTTTATATAATTTTTGAGAATTTGGATTAATAAAGGCGTTGCCCTATGCTGAATAATTTTTATCTCTGTTGATTATTTTTGAGGTCTTATACACATTGTGTGGTGACTTCGGCTATTTGTTGTGAAATTAATTGATTTGTTGTATCTTTGGAATTGGTTTTGACCATTGGGCAAATTGTGATATGAATTGATTTTGTTATGTTGCCGTGATAATTTTCCATGTAAATTATTGTGTTGTGTGAGTTGTTATTTTGAGGATATAAGGGTGGCATTCTACTGTTGATATTATGTGGGTATAAGGGTAGAATTTTACTATTGTTATGTGTGTTGGGATATTTTCTGGGAGGAGCGATAAGGGTGGCTATAGGAGAGATAAGGGTGGCTATATGAGCGATAGGGGTGGCGATTGATATTGTCAGGGCGGAGGGATAAGGGAGGCTATTACAGGAGAGATAATGTTGGCAATATGAGAGATAAAGGTGGCTATTGTCAGGGATGATATGTGATGATGTGGAGTTGTTGTGTTGGTGATTTTTATGTGATGTTGGGATTTTTCCTTGAGTTTATTTTTATATCATGTGCAATTGGTCTTGTTGTTGGTAAATTGGTAATAGTCTGATTTATGTTGAAATTGGGGGTCTGTGGCCATTGCCAGACAGATTATAATATGAAATATGGGCCCGAGGTGCCATGAGTAAATAATGATAATATTGGCACGTGAATTGTCCGTGCAGTTGTCATATGAAATGAGGGCACAAGGTGTCATGGCTAAATGATGATGATATTGGCACGTGAGTTGTCTATGCTGTTGTGATAGAGAAATTTGGCACGAGGTGCCGTGAAAATATGAAAGTGGGTTGAGACCCGTATTTTATGATTTTGAAATGAGGTGTCACATGGTGACTTTTTAATTGAAAGAATTATATTCAAAATATTTATTTGGAAGGATTTTTATTCAAAAAGATTTATTTGAAAGAATTTCATTCGAAAGATTTTTATTTGAAGAAATTATAATTGAGAGAGATTTATTTAAAAGAAGTATATTTGAAAGATATTTATTTGAAGGAATTATATTTGAAAGAGATTTATTCGGAAGAATTATATGTGAAAGATATTTATTTGAAGGCCTTGATTTAATTGGGTGTACTTATATTTATTAATTGCTGAGCAATATTATTTTTGTTCTTGTTGCCCTGCTATGCATATCACTGGTTGATTTGTGTTGCCTTTATTATTATTTGCTTCCTATTATTTTGGTATATCTTATTGCACAGGTTAATAGACTAATAAGTGTCTTGACTGTACCTCGTCACTACTCCACTAAGGTTAGTCTTGATACTTACTGGGTACCGACTGTGGTGTACTCATACTACACTTCTGCATATTTTTGTGGAGAGCCAGGTATTGGAGATATCAGACTTAGACAGAGTTAAAGCGAGATTGTAAGGATTCAAGGTAGAGTTGCTTGGTCGTCGCAGTCCCTTGCATTCTCTTCATTTTATTGTACTATTAATTTTTAATCAAACAGTATTGAGTATTTGATCCTTGAGATCATTCTATATATTCAGTTAGTGTTCGTGACTCAGTATTACCGGTCTTTGGAGATTTTCATATTTGTTTCCGCTGTTAGTTTTGATTAAAAAGAAAAAAAAATTGGCTTGAATTATTATAAAATCGGCTTACCTAGTCTTAGAGACTAGGTGTCATCACGACGCCTAAGGTGGGATTTTGGGTCGTGACAGATTCATAAAGCTCTTGGATAACTAACTCAATAAAAGAAGAAACTCTTTCCCATAGAAATCCTCAATCATTATTTAATATATTCATCTTAAATTTAGTTTCAACAAGAACACAAGCCCTTAAAGATTTTTATGATTTATTTTTGAAAATATTTTTAATCAGCTATTCTCAAATTTATTTGAGAAGACAGAAATAGGTTTAAATACACTTTTATTACGATACTTCAAAAACTCTTCAAATAGCACAAATTGAAGAATTGAATCTTATCTCCTTTCAACTTTTTTCCGGGGAAAAACATCTTATGTGCTTTCGACTTATTGTCCCTCAAAGGTTTCTTTGTTACTCCTGTAGTGAGATTTTAATTACTAAAACATAAAAAAATTCAATGGGGGACTCAGTTTTAGTACATTTTTTCTTCTGTTGTTTCACCTTCATCTCTTCAAGTTTGCACTTTCACCAAGTTAACTCTTAATATTATACTATACTACTCGTATTTTATTTTTTGACTTTTATTTTATTTTCTACTTTTATTTTACTTTTTACTCTTATTATATTTCTACTCTTATTTTATTTTTACTCTTATTTTAAAAGTACTTATCAGAATTAACATTTTTAGAAGTTTGGTCCATAGGCTAGATAGATAAAAGATAGAGGGCCGGTCCCGGGCCAAAGTGGGCTAAGTGTGCCGGTCCAAACAGTCCCGGTCCCGAGCCAGTCCCAATTTAAACGAGTCAAACAGTCCCGGTCCCGGTGGTCTTTTTGTAGGAACCAGCCCATGATCGGGCCCATGAACTAATGGTCCCGGGCTAAACGGTCCCGGCCTGCGGGCTAAGTAGGCCCAACAGATACTTTTTTTAAAAATTTTGTTTTTTATAAAAATTAGAGAAAAAAAGATGTTAATAAAAATATCTAAGGCAATTCCTTGTAAATTTTATTATAGAATTGTGACCTAAATTGTTTAATTCAAATTTAAAGACAAAAATATTGTAAAGAGATATTCAAAGCAATACGTTATAATTTTATTATAGCATTAAACAAACATGTCAATATCTTTCTTAGTCTTCCTCCTCCCTATGGAATGAGCACAACAATGTTCTAATACCACCATTGAGAAGAAAAAAAAAACTAATCAAGATGTGCCAAAATACAAGTTACATAATACATACTATTTTTGTTCATACAAGTTACATGGTATCTCTTACAAACTTCATAAATCCATCAAAGTCTGGAGGAATTTCCGTTGGTGGTGGCGAAAAGGAAGCTTGATGATCACCTCTTTCGGGCGAAGCAACATCCTCCGCAAGTTCAGCTAGCATTTCTTCGTAAGCTTCATCTACCTCTAGATGTGATTCAGCAAGTCCAAATTATTTTCTTTCCAAACGGATCCAATCTCTGAAAAGTACTGATTTTTCCAAGCTCTCCCTCATAGACGCTCTATTATCACCGGTTGAAGTCTTGCTTGACTAAAAGTGCTCTCTGATGCCACTGTTGAAACTTGAATAGTTAAAATGTCTCGGGCCATCCTTGAAAGAACCGGAAAGTATTTTTCTTTGTCCTTCCACCTTTCCAAAAGATTAAAGGAGCCATCAGGATTCACTTCCTCAATTCCTTGTGACAAATAAACTTCAAGCTCATTTAGTTATGAAAAAATCACTATTACTAGAACAGCATGTGTAAGACGGAAATGGGGTTTGGGCCGGGGAGCCGGGGGTAGTGGAGGAGGAACATATTGGCCACTAGATTCGCCACTCTTGGATTTTCCCTTATTTTTACCAAAAATGCTTTTTAAGGAAGCCATATTAATTAATCAAATAATAGAAAATAAATAAAACAAACAAAACTATAATATTAAAAATTATGAGTTGGGACGAGTTTACCGAATTGACGAGCATATTGTTGAAAATTGATTATCGTTGAAGACTTGAAGAATTCAATTCACCAATTTCATAATTTTTTCACAAATTGTAATAATAAAGTAAGCAATAGTAGCAATTATAGAAGAAAATTAGAGAGAGATTGATAATTTTGTGAGAAAAAAGAAAGAATGAGGGGGTATTTATTATTGAAAATAGAGAAAAAGTATAATTATAAAAGGTTTGGGGTTAAAACAAAGTTGGGGGGGGAGGGGGGAGGGGGGTTAAATGGCTATTTTGTAGATAGCCAACGGCTGTTTTTAAAGGCCAACGGACAGATTTTTCAAAGCCCAACGGGCAAGTTTTTGTTTTTGAATTTTGACCGTTGGGACCGTTTGGGCCCGCCAAAGACCGGTCCTGTAATATCCCAACCGGTCATTTTGACTTTTAGAACCTCATTTTCTAAAATAAAATTTCCCGTATGTGCTTTTATAAATTTATGACTTGCGCGGATGGTTGGTTCGGGATTTGGAAGTGTTCGGGCTGAAATCGGAACACTTGGTTCCTTAAGTTGGCCTTAAAAGGCCAAGTTTTACTTCAGTCGACATTTTGAGAAAATGACACCGGAATTGGGATTTGACGGTTCCAATAGGCGCGTATAATGATTTCGGACTTGGTCGTGTGTTCGTATCGTATTTTGGATAACCCGCGAGCATTTTGGCGCTTAATAGAGAAAAATCAACTATTTGAAGGTTTTAAGTTCTTTAAATTTGGTTTGGAGTAGGTTTTGGAGTAATTGAAGTCCGCTTGGAATTTCGAGTTTGGTAATAGTTCTGTATAGTGATTTAATACTTGCATGCAAAATTTCGTATCATTCCGAGTAGTTTAAGTATATTTCGGCACATTAGAAGTAAATTTAAGAACTTGAAAATTTTAAGTTGAATCAATTTGATTTGAGGTATGGTTCTTAGTTTTGATGTTGTTTTACACGTTCTGAGGGTTCGAGCGAGTCCGTTTTATGATTTCAAACTTTTTGGTATGTTCGGGCGAGGTCCCGGGGGCCCCCGAGTGTCAATCGGACGAGGCTCAGACCAAGTTGGAAATAGGGATCCAGAACAGAAGCTCCCAGCTACTATGAGAATCGCACATGTGCATTGGACAACTGCAGGTGCGAGCCATAAGCCGCAGGTGTGAAGAAGAGGAGCTGCCCAGCAACAGCAGATGCAAAGTATTTTGGCGCACCTGCGAACGCGCATGTGCGAAGGGTTGGTGCGCATAAGTGGATGGGTGCGCGTGCGAAGGAATGGGCGCACCTGCGTTGGCGCAGAAGAGAGCCATTTTACGCAGGTGCGGTGCCAGGCCAAAGGAGGAAATGCGCACCTGCGAGGAATGTTCCCCAGCTACAAAACCAGAGGCGCGTGTGTAACTGCGTAGGTGCGGAAATTACTATTGGGCAGAACCTTAAAAAAATGGATGAAGCTCAGTCCATTTTTAGTCCGTTTTTCTTCCATTTGTGGATGATTTCAGTGCTTTTGAGAGGGGATTTCAACTAGCAACTTGGAGGTAAGTTAATTCTATACACCTTGAGTTAAATACTTAGATTATGGGTAGATTATAACTAGTAAATCTTAGAAATCAAAGGTTTAGATGAAAAATCTAGATTTTTATAAAAATGAGATTTTAACCACGAAAATGGTTATAGAATTGGATAGAAATTATATATTTGAGTTCTTGAGATTATGGGTAACGTTTTCATCCGAAAATTTCCGAAATCCGGGCACGTGGGCCCGGTGTGAATTTTAGGAATGTTACTATTTTGGGTTGGGTAGTTAACTTAATAACCTAAATTCGAATTATTGAATATGTATTAATTATTTTGTATAGCATTTGGATAGTTTCAGATTTTTCGGCATCGAATTGAGAATTTAACGCGATATGGTGATCGAAAAATGGACTTTGAGACAAGGTAAGTATCTTGTCTAATCTTGTGAGAGGGAAATTACCCCATAGGTAATTAAATTAATAATTGTTGCTAATTGTGGGGGCTACGTATACACTAGGTGACGAGAGTCCGTGCGTAGCAACTATCAATGCTAAAGTACGGGTAGTTTAGGACTCAAAGCATGAATTACTTGTGTAATATGTATCCTTTATTTAACTAAATTATTTGATATATATTGTGTATTGTTAGGGAAATATTATAAAAGATGGAAATCTCAAATGCTAAATTTTCTGTTTAAATTAATTAATTGTTAAAAGAATATTGTTCATCCTCTCGAATTAATCTTAATAAATATACTCTCATTCTGGAGGTACATAAGAAAATGTCCTCCTTTCTTGTAGAGAGGGCCGAACACCTCGACAGTATAGATGCATCTATGGATCGCGTCGCGCGTCCCTCAGCAGTGTACACGATACTCTGGATCGAGCCGTACGATCTCCGACAAAAATCGTGCCTAATAATAAAAATTACACGAAAACTTGACGTTTTAATTGCATCTTGTGAATTTAATTAATAGAATGGAAATTTGTGCATTTGAAAGAATTTTTTTTAATTCTGCTGGTTAAATAAAAATCATTGTTAACTCTGTAAATCATGTTAATTTAAATATTCTTATTTTATTCTATTTATTATTATTGATCCAAAGTATCATCTTTAAATTTAATAATTAATTATGTGATCTAAGACCTCGAAAAGCATTATTTATCATTCCTCGACTTATGTGCGCAGTTCGTATAATTTTTCGGAAAATGTGAAATAGAGCTTTAAAACTCAACTAAGTTGACTTTGGTCAACATTTTGAGCAAATAGACTCGGATCAGTGTTTTGACAGTTCCTGTAGGTCCGTATCGTGATTTGGGACTTGGGCGTATGCCTGGAATCAAATTCCGAGGTCCCTAGCCCGAGATATGGAATTTTGATGAAAAATTAAAACTTTGAAAGCTTAATGATTTTTAAGAATTTACTGATGTTGGATTTATTGACACCGGGTCCCTATTTTGGTTTCTGTGCCCGGTATAGGTCCATTATAATATTTATGACTTGTCTGTCAAATTTGGTGAGAAACGGAATTAATTACTGCGAAAAATCCATCGCAGGTGCGGTCCTAGCCCAGGTCGGCTGACTCCGCTTCTGTGCAACTCTTCTTGTTTGGACTGTGCTGTACGAAGTCGCTCCTGAATTAACTTTACCTTTTCTAAGGAATCTTTCACCAAATCAGTTCCATATAACTTAGCCTCACGGGGCTCGAACCATCCGATGGGCGAACGACATCGCCGACCATATAAAGCCTCAAACGGAGCCATCTCGATGCTGGATTGGTAATTGTTGTTATAAGCAAACTAGGCCAAAGGCAAGAAACGATCCCACTGACCTCCAAAGTCAATCACACATGCCCTGAGCATATCCTCCAAAATCTGAACTGTCCGCTCTGACTGCCCATTGGTCTGCGGATGAAAGATTGTGCTGAGCTCCACACGGGTCCCCAATTGACTTTGTACTGCTCTCCAGAAATGCGAAGTAAACTGAGGGCCTCTATCTGATATGATGGAAATTGGCACACCATGCAACCGAACTATCTTATGAATATAATTCTGGGCCAACCTCTATGAAGTATACGTAGTCACAACCGGAATAAAGTGTGCCGACTTGGTCAACCTGTCAACAATCACCCAAATTGCATCAAACATCCGCAAGGTCCGCGGCAACCCAACTACAAAGTCCATAGTGATGCGTTCCCATTTCCACTTTGGTATAGTCATCTGCTGAAGTAGGCCACCTGGCCTCTGGTACTCATATTTAACTTTCTGGCAATATAAGCACCTAGCTACATACTCAACTACGTCCTTTATCATTCTCCACCACCAATAATCCTGCCTCAAGTCACGATATATCTTCGTAGCACCTGGATGAATAGAATACCGAGAATTGTGTGCCTCTTCTAGGATCGTTTTCCTCAATTCATAAACATTAGGAACACATAGATGATCATGGAGTCGCAGAACAGCATCCGTGCTAATAGTAACTTCCTTGGCACCACCCCGTAGTACCATTTCTCGAAGAACCATTAAGTGTGGATCACCATACTGGCGAGCCTTGATCTGCTCAAATAGTGAATACTGGGCCATAACACATGCAAGAACTCGGCTGGGCTCTAAAATATTCAGTCGAACAAGTTTGTTAGCCAAGGACTAAATATCCAAAGCTAATGGCCTTTCCTCTACTGAAATGAAAGCCAAACTACCCATACTCTCCGCCTTTCTACTCAGGGCATCTACAACCACATTTTCTTTGCCCGAGTGATACATGATAGTAATATCATAATCTTTTAGTAACTCAAGCTATCTGCGTTGTCTCAAATTTAGATCCATCTGCTTGAACAAATGCTGCAAAATATGATGATCAGTGTAAACTTCACAAGAAATCCAATAAAGATAATGTCTCCAAATCTTAAGAGCGTGAACAATAGCAGCTAGCTCTAAATAATGCATTGGATAATTCTTCTCGTGGGGCTTCAGTTGAAGTGAAGCATATGCAATAACACTCCCTTCCTGCATCAATACAAAACCCAAGCCAGCGCGTGAAGCATCAAAATACACTATATACATCCCCGACCCGGAAGGTAACACTAACACTGGTGTTGTAGTCAATGCTATCTTGAGCTTCTGAAAGATCACCTCACAATCATCAGACCATCGGAACGGAGCACCCTTCTAGGTTAATTTGGTCAAAGGTGCCGCAATAGATGAAAAGCCTTCCACGAACCGACAATTATAACCTGCTAAACCTAGGAAACTCCTGATCTTAGTCGCCGAAGTGGGACGATACCAATTCTAAACTGCCTCAATCTTTTTGGTATCAACCTTAATACCCTCTCCTGATACAATATTCCCCAAAAATGCTACCAACTCTAGCCAGAACTCACATTTGGAGAACTTAGCATATAGCTTTTGTTCCCGCAACGTCTGAAGCACCACTCTTATATGTTGCTCGTGCTCCTCCTTACTGCGCGAGTAAATCAAAATGTCATCAATGAAGATAATGACAAACGAATCAATATATGGTGTGAATACCTTGTTCATCAGATCCATAAACGCTGTCGGGGCATTAGTTAAACCGAAAGACATCACCAGAAATTCATAATGACCATATCTAGTCCGTAAAGTAGTCTTCGGAACATCCGAATCCCGAATCTTCAACTGATGGTAGCCCGACCTCAAGTCGATCTTAGAGAACACCCTAGTACCCTACAACTGGTCAAATATATCATCAATATGCGGCAACGGGTACTTGTTCTTAATAGTGACTTTGTTCAATTGACGAAAATCAATACATATTCGCATTGTTCCATCCTTCTTCTTCACAAATAATACCGGTGCACCTCAAGGCGATACACTCGGTCTAACGAACCCTTTGGCTAGTAACTCCTTAAGTTGTTCTTTCAATTCTTTCAAAGCCCATGCGATATAGTGGGATAAATATAGGCTGGGTATCTGGAGCTAAGTCAATACAAAAATCAATATCACGATCAGGTGGCATACATGGAAGATTTGAAGGAAATACATCGGAGAACTGCCAAACGACAGGCACTGAATCAATAGTCGGAGTCTCTACAGTAGTATCCCGAACATAGGCTAGATAAACTAAACAACCCTTCTCAACCATGTGTTGAGCTTCATAAAAGAAATAACGTAATTAAATGAACTAACAGATGAACCCTTCCACTCTAGCCTAGGCAATGCTGGAATAGCCAATGTAACAGTCTTGGCATGACAATCTAGAATAGCATGATATGGAGATAACCAGTCCATACCCAGGATGATATCAAAGTTGGTCATCTCAAGAAATATGAGATCTGCTCTAGATTCATAACCACAGAATGTAATAATACAGAACCGGTAGATCAGGTTCACAACAACAGAGTCACCCACATGAGTGGACACATAAACAGGAGTACTCAAGGACTCACGATTAACACCCAAGAATGTAGCAAATAGAGATGACATATATGAATACGTAGATCCTGGATCAAATAAACTGAGGCATCTTTGCCGCAAAGAGAAATAATACATGTAATCACAGCATCTGAGGCCTCTGCATCTGGTCTGGCTGGAAAAGCATAGAACCGAGCTAGAGCGCCAACTGGCTGGCCTCCACCCGACTGACCTCCACCTCTAGAACGACCCTTACCTACCAGTCCTCTACCTCTTGCTGGTCGAATGGCTGGTGGAGCAACTGGTGCAATAATCATAGGCTGTTGACCCTGCTACACTAGTCTACCCCGCAGCCTAGGGCAGAATCTTTGTATGTGACTAGGATCCCCGCACTCGTAACAACGTTTTGGTGCGATAAGCTACTGACTAAAAGTCTGGCCCTGGTGACCTGAATACCCACCGGAAGAACCTTGAATAGCCGGTGGGCGGTAGGAACTCTCTGGTATAGCACTGAAATAAGGTCGCACTGGAAGACCCTGAAGAGGCGGTGGTGCTGGATATGGGGGCCTGCTGGACTGCCCTCTCACGAACTAACCTCTGCCCCCAGACGGAGCACCTCTGAACTGTCCAGAATACCTAAATCGCTTATCTCTCGTAACCTGCTCTCAGCTCCACTGACCCAAACCCTCAATCCTCTGGGCTATCTCCATGACTAGCTCATAATAAGTACCCATCTCAACCTCTCGGGCCATAGTGGCCTGAATGCCAGTATGTAAACCCACAACAAATCTCTGCACTCTCTCCGCCTCAGTAGGGAGTATCCTAAGTGCATGGCAAGATAAGTCAGAGAACCTCGCCTCATAATCGGTCACTGACATCGGACCTTGCTGGAGCTGCTCAAATCGAAACCTCAATTCTTCCCTCTGGGAGGGTGGAATATAAAGGTCCAAGAAAATATGGATGAACCTGTCCCAATTCATGGGAGGAGAATCTGCTGGTCTGCCAAGAAGATAAGACTTCCACCATCTACGGGCTCTGCCTTCAAGCTAAAAAGTAGCAAAGTCAAACCTATAAGACTCCAATATCCTCATGTTGTACAGTCTGTCCCTGCACCGATCAATGAAGTCCTGGGGATTCTCATGTCACTCCCCCCAAAGATAAGAGGATGTAGTCTAGTCTATCTGTCCAATAGTTTCTGCGGATCAGCGACTGCAACTAGCCTGGGCTCAGGTGTAGCTGCTGCCACTGGCTGGGCTCCACCCACGGGTAGTGCACCTTGGGTCTGATATACAGCAGCTGCATGCGCATGAGTCTGCGCGGTAGGGGTCTGTGCTTCCCCGCCCGCCTGAGATGTGGATGGGTCTACCGGAAATAAACTGGCTTGAGTCATGGTATCCATGAACTGCAACATACGACCCATGACATCCTGGAATCCCGGTGCAGATGTGAAATCCACCGGAGCTGGCTCTGCCACATACCCTTCACCCTGCTCCTCAATGATGGGATTCTCTACTGGATCCACTGGAGGCATAACTGGAACAGTCTTGGGACATCCTCGTCCCCTACCATGGGCTGGAGCCCTCCCTCGTCCTCTGCCTCGGTCTCTAGTAACTGGGGGAGCAGCTCTTCCATGGTCTGGAGCCTCATTTGAGCGCGTTCTCACCATCTGTGATAGAGTGGGAGAAAGATATTTAGTAGTACATTAATTGCACGACGGAAGATGAAGAAAGGTAGTTTCTTAACACCCTATAGCCTCTCGAATATAAGTACAGACGTCTCTGTACCGGTCTGCAAGACTCTATTAGGCCTGCTCATAACTTGTGAGACCTATGTGAACCTAGTGCTCTGA
Source organism: Nicotiana tabacum (assembly GCF_000715075.1). NCBI lineage: Eukaryota > Viridiplantae > Streptophyta > Magnoliopsida > Solanales > Solanaceae > Nicotiana > Nicotiana tabacum. Next base: position 165,308 of record NW_027438270.1, on the reverse strand, counting down.
TACCATGTTGTCGCGGCCCAATTTCACTTATAGGTCATGATGGCGCCCAACACTATAGCTAGGCAAGCCAACTAGTAATTTAAACATACATCAATTATTTTCTGAATAATTTTCTAACTAATATTTATTATTTTACTAGCAATATTAAAGAAAATATAAATGATACAGTTTAATTTAAATCCAATAAAATAATCAACTCCCAATTCTACTATTATATATACCAAGACCTGGTGTTACAAGTGTATAAGCATCTAGTAGATTATACAAAACATCCCAAACACTGTCTGAAATAAAATAGACAGAATCCAAATACAAGAAGCACTGGTAGCTGTAAAACGGTTCTGAAAGGCAGCTCACCACTATGCCTCTAGATAATGTGGATGTGCGATGATAGATCCTCCACTAGTGCCTGTCTCAGATCCTACACAAAAAGTGCAGTAAATATAGCATGTGTACGTAAACAACGTGTACCCAGTAAATATCAAGCCTAATCTCGAAGTGGTAGTGTCACGACCCGAAATTTTCACCTTCAGGACCGTGATGGCGCCTAACATTTTACTTGATAGGCAAGCCAATGTTAGAATACTATTAACCATTTTTAAACAATTTTAAAATTTATTTAACAACAAAGAAACAAATGCGGAAGTAAGTTTGAAATGTAGTGAATAATCCATAAAAAACTAACGGAGTCTAAATACCATCCCAGAATTGGTGTCACAAGTGCACGAGCTTCTAGAATAATACAAATAAAGGTCTGAATAAAATAAAGCTGTCTGAAAACAAACACACAACTAAAGTAAAGTAGACAGGGACTTTAGAACTGCGGACGACGTGCAGTTATACCTCAAGTCTCCTCTGGTAGCTGAAATCCGAGCAAGTCTATGGTACACCGCGGGGACCAACTCCGAAATCTGCACAAGAAGTGCAGAGTGTAGTATCAGTACAACCGACCCCATGTACTGGTAAGTGCCTAGCCTAACCTCGACAAAGTAGTGACGAGGCTAAGGCAGGTCACATACATTAACATGTACGCAATAATAATAATAACAACAACAATAGAAATGATTCAGGTAATTCCTTTTAACAGTTGAAACCAACTCAACAGTCATAGCCAATTATTATTTCAATCAATTTCCATTGCAGTATGCAAACCGTTCCCACAATATATTCATATTCCATCCTCCAATATATTTATTTTAGTCAAGTATATATAGACTTTTAAATAAGTCTGTTGTGACGTGCAACCCGATCCGCCAATATATTCATTTCAATCAATTCTGTTGCGGTATGCAACCCGTTCCTCCAATATATTCATTTCAATTAATTCTGTTGCGGTGTGCAACCCGTTCCTCCAATATATTCATTTACCAATTCTTATAGAAGAAATTTCCCAATAAATGCAACAATTAATATAAACTTATAAGACAACAAGCATACAATAAATATGATTTAATTATGAAACAAACAATGACAAATAAAAATTTATTATGGAAATCAGGGTAAAAATATGCAGTTTAATATTTAATATGTCAAATGTCATGTAGCAATTAATACACATAAATCAAATAAGCATGTTGCAATTATTGCAAGAGTTCAAGAATTAATATTTGACAAAGAATAGGAGAGCACCAATTGTTATAATAATTAAATCGGATATTTAAAACAAATTTAGGATTTTCAAATAATTATGCAACAATTAAATTGACGACGTATAGACACTCGTCACCTCGCCTATACGTCGTTCACATGCGTTTCACGTAACACGACAGTTACCTCGCTTTGAATTTCAATCAATTACTCGACCACAACTTTACCTTTTGAATTTGTCTCCAAAATCGTCAAATCTATTCACAAGCAATTTGATATACTCAATACGAATCATAAGAATTAATTCCATATGAATTTACTAATTTTCCGGATAAAATTCGAAATTCATCTCAAAAATTGTCAGTGGGGCCCACGTCTCAAATCCCGATAAAACTCACGAAATCCAAACACCCGTTCTGATACGAGTTCAACCATATAAAATTTATCAAATTCCGATGTCAAATGGACCGTCAAATCTTAAATTTTTGTTTTTGGAAGATTTTATAAAAATCTGATTTTCCTCCCAAAATCTCACGGATTCATGATATAAATGAGTATGGAATCATAAAATATAATCAATATAGGATAAGGAACACTTACCCCAATGTTTTCCCGTGAAAATTGCCCAAGAATCGCCTTACCCGAGCTCAAAAATAGAAGAGGGTTGAAAATGGGACGAATCCCATTTTCCAGAACTTAAGTTCTGTTTCTGGAATTTTTATCCTTCGCGAACGCGATAGTACCCTCGCGTTCGCGAAGCACATTTTTGTGTTGCCAAAACTTTGCTCTTCGTGAACATGAAGGCAGCCTCAAGAACACGAAGCCTTGCCAAATTTGGCCTTCGCGAACGCGATATACCCTACGCGAACGCGAAGCTTAATCGCTTGTTGCCCGGCCAGGCTTTGCCTTCTATGCGAACGCGAACGCTTCCACGTGTTAGCGATGAACACTGCCCTCTACCCTTCGCGAATGTGTCCCCCTCTTCGCGAACGTGAAGAGTAAACTTCACCTGCCTCAAGTTCCTATTCGCGAACGCGATTCCTCTATCGTGAACGCAAAAGATGGAAACCAGACAGTGCATCCGAAAATTTTCCAGCAGAGTTCCAAGTCCAAAATGCCACCCGTTAAGCATCCGAAACTCACCCGAGCCCTCGGGGCTCCAAACCAAACATGCACCCAAGTCTTAAAACATCATACGAACTTGCTCGCGTGATCAAATCTCCAAAATAACACTTAAACTACGAATCGGACACCAAATAAAAGGAAATTTTCAAGAAAACTTTAAAACTTATATTTTAACAACCGGACGTCCGAATCACGTCAAATCAACTCTGTTTCTCACCAAATTCGACAAACAAGTCATATATATTATAGCAGTCCAATACAGGGCTCCGAAACCAAAATACGGACGGACCCGGTGTCAATAAATCCAACATCGGTAAATTCTTAAAAATCATTAAGCTTTCAAACTTTTAATTTTTCATCAAAATTCCATATCTCGGGCTAGGGACCTCAGAATTCGATTCTGGGCCTACGCCCAAGTCCCGAATCACGATACGGACCTACAGGAACTGCCAAAACACTGATCCCAACCTGTTTGCTCAAAATATTGATCAAAGTCAACTTAGTTGAGTTTTAAAGCTCTATTTCACATTTTTCGAAAAATTATAAGGACTACGCATGCAAGTCGAGGAATGATAATAATGCTTTACAAGGTCTTAGAACACATAATTAATTATTAAATTTAAAGATGACACTGTGGGTCAACAATAATAAATAGAATAAAATAGGAATATTTAAATCAACATGATTTACAGAGTTAACAATGATTTTTATTTAACCAGCAGAATTAAAAAAAATTCTTTCAAATGCACAAATTTCCATTCTATTAATTAACTTCACAAGCTGCAATTAAAACATCAAGGTATAGTGTAATATTTATTATTAGGCACGATTTCTGCCGAGGTCGTACGACCCGATCCAGAGTATCGTGTACACTGCCGAGGGACACGCGACACGATCCATAGATGCATCTATACTGTCGAGGTGTTCGGCCCTCTCCACAAGAAAGGAGGACATTTTCTTATGTACCTCCGGAATGAGAGTATATTTATTAAGATTAATTCAAGAGGATGAACAATGTTCTTTTAACAATCAATTAATTTAAACAGAAAATTTAGCGTATGAGATTTCCATCTTTTATAATCTTTCCCTAACAATACAAAATATATATCAAATAATTTAATTAAATAAATGATATATTTTACACAAGTAATTCATGCTTTGAGTCCTAAACTATCCGGACTTTAGCATTAATAGTTGCTACGCACGGACTCTCGTCACCTAGTATGTACGTAGCCCCCACAATTAGCAACAATTATTAATTTACTTACCTAGGGGTTAATTTCCCTCTCACAAGATTAGACAAGAGACTTACCTTGCCTCAAAGTCTATTTTCCGATCACCACATCGCGTTAAACTCTCAATTCGATGTCGAAAAATCCGAAACTATCCAAATGTTATACAAAATAATTAATACATATTCAATAATTCGAATTTAGGCTATTAAGTTAATTACCCAACCCAAAATGGTAACATTCCTAAAATTCACAACGGGCCCACGTGCCCGGATTCCGGAAATTTTCGGATGAAAATGTTACCCATAACCTCAAGAACTCAAATATATAATTTCTATCTAATTACATAACTATTTTCGTGGTTAAAATCTTGTTTTTATAAAAATCTAGGTTTTTCATCTAAACCTTTGATTTCTAAGATTTACTGGTTATAATCTACCCATAATCTATATATTTAACTCAAGGTGTGTAGAATTAACTTACCTCCAAGTTGCTAGTTGAAATCCCCTCACAAAAGCACTGAAATCGCCCATAAATGGAAGAAAAACGGACTAAAAATGGACTAAGCTTCATCCGTTTTTTTAAGGTTCTGCCTAATAGTGATTTTCGCACCTGCACAGTTACACACACGCCTCTGGTTTCGCAGCTGGGGAACATTCCTCGTAGGTGCGCATTTCCTCCTTTGGCCTGGCACCGCATCTGCGTAAAATGGCTCGCTTCTGCGCCAATGCAGGTGCGCCCATTCCTTCGCACCTGCGCACCCATCCACTTATGCGCACCAACCCTTCGTACATGCACGTTCGCAGGTGCCAAAATACTTCGCATCTGCTGTTTTTGGGCAGCTCCTCTTCTTCGCACATGCGGATTATGGCTCGCACCTGCGGCTGTCCAATGCACAGGTGTGATTCTCACAGTAGCTGGGAGCTTCAGTTCTGGCTCCCAATTTCCAACTTGGTCCAAGCCTCGTCCGATTGACACTCGGGGCCCCCGGGACCTCGCCCGAACATACCAACAAGTTTGAAATCATAAAACGGACTCGCTCGAACCCTCAGAACGTGTAAAACAACATCAAAACTAAGAACCACACCTCAAATTAAATTGATTCAACTTAAAATTTTCAAGTTCTTAAATTTACTTCCAATGCGCCGAAATATACTTAAACTACTCGGAATGATACGAAATTTTGTGTGGAAGTATTAAATCACTATACAGAACTATTATCAAACTCGGACTTCCAAGCGGACTTCAATTACTCCAAAACCTACTCCAAACCAAAATTAAAGAACTTTAAACCTTTAAATTGTTGAATGTTCACTATTAAGCGCCAAAATACTCGCGGGTTATCCAAAACCCAATACGAACACATGACTAAGTCCAAAATTATCATTCAAGCCTATTGGAACCGTCAAATCCCAATTCCAGGATCATTTTCTCAAAATGTTGACCGAAGTCTAAATTAGGCCTCAAAAGACATGGCGGGCCTATTATCGGTCTGTGCCGCAATAACTGGATGAACTACCCCAACTGGCGGGGCTACTGGAGCCTAATTCTGGTGAGACATCCATTCTGGAGCGGGAGTAGTGGGAGTCTGTGCTCCTTCCCCAGCCTGTGAGTCGGCTGGTGCAACTGAAAATATACCATTCTGAGTCATGCCCTCCATAAGACTCACCAGACGGACTAGAGCGTCCTGTAGCACTGGGGTAGCTATAAATCCTTCCGGGACCTGAATTGGTCCAACTGGTATATTCTGAACTGGAACCTCCTCCTGAAGATCCACCTGAGGTTCTACAACAGGTGCAACTGCTCGACACTAGACTGAGCTCTACCTCTGCCTCTGCTTCGGCTTCTAGCATGACCTCGGCCTCGACCTCTACCCCTGGCCATAGTTGCCACCGGGGGCTCTGCTCCCTGTTCATCAGTAGATGTATTACGTGTTCTCAGCATCTGCGAGAGAAAATAAGAGTAGAATGGTTCAATCATTGATGATAGAATATAATCGCACGACAGAATAAGAAAGAAGTGATATTGTTCCTAAACTTCATAGCCTCTAAGAGATAAGTACATACGCCTCCGTACCGATCCTTTAGACTCTACTAAGCTTGCTTTTGACTCGTGAGACCTATGTAACCTAGTGCTCTGATACCAACTGTCACGACCCGAAATTTCCACCTTCAGGAGCGTGATGACGCCTAACATTTTACTTGCTAGGCAAGCCAACGTTAGAATAATATTAACCATTTTAAATAATTTTAAAATTTATTTAATAACAAAGAAACAAATGCGAAAGTAAGTTTGAAATATAGTGAATAATCCATAAAAAATAACGGAGTCTAAATACCAACCCAGAATTGGTGTCACAAGTGCACGAGTGTAACGACCCGGCCGGTCGTTTTGAGAATTTAAATCCCGTCGGACGGCATAAGGCCCCGAGCAACTTCGTAATATGTGCCTCGACTTGCGTGCGTGATTAAATTCAATTACCGAGTGATTCAGAGTGATTTGGGACACTTAGTCCCTAAAACAGAAGCTTAAGTTTTAGGAACTATGTGAAGACGACTCCGGAATGGAGTTCTGTCGGTTCCATTAACTCAGTTGGGTGATTTTAAACTTAAAAGGGTGTCCGGACTGTAAATCCGAGGTCTGTAGCTAATTTAGGCATAAAATAGCGAAAGTCAAATTTTTGGAGATTTGAACCGGAAGTGGACTTTTTGATATCGGGGTCGGAATGCGATTCCGAGAGTTGGAACAGCTCCGTTATGTTATTTGGGACTTTCCTGCAAAATTTGACGTCATTTCGGGTTGTTTTGATAGGTTTCGGCGCGGGTTTTAGAAGTTGAAAGATTTAAAAAGTTTATAAGTTAGATTCATGGTGCGATGCGTAGTTTCAACGTTAGTTAATGTGATTTGAGGGCTCGACTAAGTTCGTATGGTATTTTAGGATTGGTTGGTATGTTTGGTTGAGGTTCCGGGGGCCTCGGGTGAGTTTCGAGTGCTTAACGGATAAAAAGTTTGATTTGTGTTACTGCTAAGTCTTCAGGCTTCTGGTATTTTCGCACTTGCGGTGAAGAGACCGCAGGTGCGGGAGCGCACGTGCGGAGAGGCAAGCGCAGAAGCGAAAAAGTGGAGGAGTGCCAGGGGCCGCAGGTGCGAGGAAGATTCCGCATCTGCGATGGTCGCAGGTGCGAAGATGAAGGCGCAGGTGCGAGAAGAGCTGGACTTGGCAGCCTCCGCAGATGCGGAGAATTTGTGCGCACCAGCGGCTTCGTAGAAGCGGATTTTGGCGCGCAGAAGCGAAAGGAAGTGCAGGTGCGGTTTGGACGTCCGCACCTGCGATCGCGCAGATGTGGCTAATTATGTCGCAGGTGCGGTCACGCCTAGGTAGAAAAGAGAAATTCGATGGTTTGATTTCATTCTTCGTTTTTTGGACTTGAGAGCTCAGAATTTGGCGATTTTTCGAGGGATTTTCATAGGAAGCTTTGGGGTAATGATTCCTAACTCGTTTTTGGTTGTATTCCATTAATCTATAGTTGTTTTCTCCATTTAGTTTCGAATTTTTGGGGTTGAAATTGGGAAACATTGGAAGAACTTGTTCAATAAAGATTTCGAGATTTGAAAGGGGATTTGTGGTCGGATTTGAGTAATTCTTATATGGTTGGACTCGTGAGTGAATGGGTGTTCATATTTTATAATTTTTACCCGATTCTGAGACGTGGGCCCGGGTCGACTTTATAGGGCAAATTTTGAAATTTTTGTTAAAATATTGATTTCATTAATTAGATGAGTCTATTATCGTTGTATTCATGATATGCAATTGTGTTTGGTCAGATTTGGACCATTCAGAGTCGGATAATTGAGGAAAGGGCATTCTTATGCACTGTTTGAGCTTGGTTCGAGGTAACACTACTAGAAAAATAGGTCTATTGCAATGACAGTTGTAGCAACAGTTACATAACCGTTGCAATAGACCATCTATTAGAACGGTTTTACCCGTTGCATAAGCGCGAACCTATTGGAACATCTCTAAAAGTAAATCGTTACAATAGTACAATAACCGTTGCTACAGATTTATCTATCGCAGCAGTTGTCGTAACCATTGCAATATCATATGGTAACGGTTATTTGGAAATTTTGGCTTTTTGCAACGGTTTAGTTTTCCGCCCATAATTTCCCTCTTCTAATTTCACTAAACCCAATTTTACTAGAGCCTAGCCTTTTTTTTAATTCCTAAAACTTGTTCTCTTAACCTTAGAACATATCAAAATATCCCTACACTTCTTGTAGCTTCAACCCCTTGAAACCCTAACCCCTCCGGCGAGTCACTTCTGCAAGTCACTCTGTCAAGGTTCTAGCACATCTCTTCAACCTCACAGAGCCTAGGGAAAGTAATATAATGGTAGCGATGAAGAGTCAAGGTCTGGTTCTTTCAGGTTGCCCTTCTTGAAGGGCCTGCTTTATGGTGCAAGAGTCCCTTTCCTCTGAGATCCATGTATCTGCTACCAGCTGAAGTGAGACCATCAAAGTTCTCTGTGCTTCAGTAAGTTACCAATCTTGTTTTATTAAGATTTTATTTTGTAATTTATCTCTAAATGGGTGAATAAAATTATTTGGTTAATATCCAATTAGGTACCCCTAACTGTGTGGGTAAAAAATGAATTGGAATTTTCCAAGTGTGTCATCTGATTCTGTTTATGGTATTTGCGAGCTTGTATGCTTGATTGATTTTTCACTCTTGAGCTTTTGGATTTCACTGTATTATTTCTGCTTTGTTATTATATATTACCCCTTGTGCTATTTCTAGAGAAGTTTTGAAGCAAATGGGTATAATTGTAGATTTAATTATTGGCACTACCTAGGAGTGAAATGTTTGTAGCGCATTGAATTGAAGTTTCAAAAATTTGGGGGGAAATAAGCCCCGTATTTGTTGAAGCAGTATTAAAATATTTAGGCTCACAAGTGTTTGAAATTAGTTCTCAATGAATTCCTTTGAGTGTCCTATACAAATAATGTTGCAATAGAAGAAAGGTTGAGTGCATATCAGCATGATAATTTATTTTTTAAGCTTATTGTATTGATCATTCTATCTAGTCATTCGTGAGACCAAAACTCAAAAACGAGCTTTCAGTAAATGGGAGATTACATTTTATCGTAATGTTTGTTTCAACTTATCTCAGTGCTTAACATTTCAATATAAACTTTCAAATATCTTACTGGTTCTTACTTTTAGAAGTAATCACTTCACGTAATTTGTTACTGGTTGATGAATATTACTTTATTTATCATCTAGTTAAGTGAATTTATATACAGTGCGAGAATATAAGATTAATATCTTGTATACTTTACAAAGGTCACTTGGGGTAGATTGGATATCAAATGGTACTTCCTGTTGCTTCTTCCTCTTATCACTAATTTGTTTTGCTCTTTTTGATTAGCTTATGCTAAACGAGATATAGTTGGAAGGGTATACTAATTCTGTATCGGGATTACATTTAAGTCCTTTTGTTATATTGATGTTTGAATTCCTCTCATTCTCTCAAAACAGAATTTGAGAATACCCCTTTGAGATTAATTAAACTACTTGAAAAATTCCAGAATATTCCATTTTGGTCTGTCTTTGAAATCTTCTTATATTGTTTCTTTAATTCACTTGTGTTTGATAGGTTCTGTCTGGGATTTACATTGCATATATCATCTGTAGTATATGTATATTTCTCGCACAAGGTAGGTGTTGTAATCCATGAAATCTAAGTATTTCCCCGAGAGGCAATTTATTGTATCATTGCTTATGTTTAATTTTAGGTACAGAAATATCTGCATCAAGTCTCTGGTTCCATATAGAAAATGAAGCTTGCAGTGATAACATGGCCAACTCAATTTACATGCAGGTTTTAATTTGAAGGGGGCTAATTAGTTTTAACCTTTTTTTCTCCTGTAGGAATGTCCAAGATTCAGCTCAAAACTTGCATATAATCCTTATAATGAGCCCAACATTGAAGTTTTCAGGTTGTAGAAGTATATTTGTCCATGATTATTCCTGCACAAGGTGCTTTATATGGGCAGTGTTATCAATTCATTATCCCAACATTTGTAGTCTTGTGTGGCATGCATAGCTATGTGCTATGATCTGCAACTATTGATAGATTTTAGCATCACATTATTGACTAACTCCAACTTATTGATTATTCATTACCATATAAATTTTTTGCTAATATTTTTTATGCAGTATTTGGTTTTGCAGGTAAATTGGGAGATTAAAGGTGAGAGTTATGTGGGTAATCAACCCTTGTACGATCTTGAAGATCAACACAAGAGATTAAGGTGAGAGCTTTCTAAGTAATCAAACTTTTGTTTCAGTTGTATCTTGTTTATTCTTTTTTTTATTTGTTTTAGTTTAGCATTGATAGACAAGAGGGGTTGCTCTAATGGTAAGCAACCTCCACTTCCAACCAAGAGGTTGTGAGTTCGAGTCACCCCAAGAGCAAGGTGGGAAGTTCTTGGAGGGAAGGATGTCGAGGGTCTATTGAAAATAGTCTCTCTATCTCATGGTAGGGGTAAGGTCTGCGTAAACACTACCCTCCCCAGACCTCACTAGTGGGATTATACTGGGTTGTTGTTGTTGTAGTTGTAGTTTAGCATTGATCTGGTCTATCCCTTCAAATGCTCTCACATAATTCTTTTTTGGTCTAGCACCCTTTTGACTTTTGAATTCTCTACCTTTATCCATTACTATGGATGCATCACATTCCTACAACATAAGAAAAAATAATTTGGACTTTTTGTCAAAATTTATGTGAAATAAATTATAATCTTACCTTTATTAAATCCGCTCTAAATTCTAAGTCCACGTCGTTGGAACAAGATTTCTACTCGTTGTTGTTGGAACAATACTTTTACCATTTCACTGTATGCATGTAATTGTAAAATCCACCACATGATAGTTCATGACTAATAGAACTTGCACAATGTGATAGTTCATGGCTGCTGGACATTCATTTGACTATACACTAGCAGCTTGCTTCACTTGTATAATTAGTATTGTACGATGACAATGTTCCCGTGATAGTTTGATTGGTATCTCTCTTCTCTATTGTACATATGGTCGCAATTGGTGCCTTTTTCAGTAGTAATTTCTGAATCATCAATGGAAAAACATTGCAACACCATTTTGATGAAACTATTATATTTTGGTCAGGTTAATATATTTTTAACTGTTGTGTCTTATTCCAGCACTTAGTTCCTCTCTGGGACTGCTTTGAATTTGCAATTCTGGGAGTAATTTGAATTTGTAGTTGCAAAGTCTTATTGACTTCCTTGAGCTGAATTGAATTGTTAAACATTACAACACCATTTTGATTGCAATCAGTAATCTCTCTTTTACTGGCAATATGTAGAGCCTTTAGTTCAACTCTAGGTTGGAAAACTTGATTTAAATTATTTTTCATTATAAGTGCTGGCTTATTTAGGGAAGGATTTGCAATCAGTGATCTCTTTTCTAACTGGCCATATGTAGATCCTTTAGTTTATCTCTAGGACTGCTTTGAATTTAAATTTGCGAAGCTTTATTGACTTCTTTAATTTGAGCTGAATTGCACTTGAAGTTTCAAGGTACTACTTAGATTGTTCTGGATGTTAAATTCTTTTGAAAAATTTACTAAATCATTTATTTTCATCTTTTATAGGTGGATCGGATGAGCAAAGAGTGGATGAAAGTGGCAAAAATATTGCTTAGAGTTATGGGATTATTTTGAAAATATTAGTGTATTCAGATAATTTAGGAATCTTTTATTTTGGATTTCCATTACTTTGAGAGCTTATGTATGCTTTTGAATTGTTAGACAATAATATAAATTTTATTATTGTGGAAAGTCTAAATAAATTGTTGCAATAGCTTCAACAAATTGTTTGCAAGCCTTCATGAACCGTTGCGGTAGCTTCTAATAATTGTTGCAATAGTCTCAATAAACTATTGCAGTAGCTCCTAATAACTGTTACAATAGCCTCTAATAACCGTCACAATATATCATCTAAACCGTTGCTATAGCAGAAAATACCGTTCCCTAAAATGATAATGAGATGATTTCGAACCGTCCCATTTGACTAATTAACCGTTACAAAAGATAGACCTATTGCAAGGGTTCCAAAACCGTTACCATACAGAGGCCTATTGCAACAATTATGCAACCGTTGCACAAAACCGTTGCGATAGAGCTATTGGCACGCGACCTGAACCGTTGCAATTTGTCTGTGGCAACGGTTTTCGTATCTATTGTAACGGTTTTGCCACTGTTGCCATAGATCAATTTTCTAGTAGTGTAAGTATCTTGCCTAACCTTGTGTGAGGGACTTCCCCTTAGGATTTGAGTCTTCTATATTGATTGTAGTCCGTGTACACGAGGTGACGAGTGCGTACACAGACTTATTTGTGGGAAGTTGGCCTTTTAGGGTTCTTAGGTCCTTGTATTCATTGAATATGCAGTTGTTCTTATTATGATTATATATCTTAATTACTAGATTCACATCTATCTGCTTAATTAGAATCAATTGCTTCATGATCCACTATTATTGTTACTTGATTCATATATGCCTTAACTGAAACTGTTATCTCTTTTATAGCCATGCTATCTTTTCATAACTGCTTATCTTTATTTGGAATTTATATTATTTTATCCTATAATTGTTCAGTCTTAATTGAGGTTATGATTATTTTTCCGCTGCTTATCCTTAATTGAATTGTTGAATATCCTTCGTAATTTCCTCAACCTTAATAGAAGTTTAGATATCGTATATCTTAGTCGACTTGTTTTATTTAGTATTATTTGATTCGTGTTAGCTTCCCTATTGTTGAAGTGTATATTGTGGGATCATTGCTACACATTAGTTCTCCCTTTGTTGAGCTGTTTTCTTTACGCCTATCATTCTTTACTGTGGTTATTCCTTGTGAATTGGTTCTACCGTTTCTTTGTGAATTAAAGTTCTTGAGTTGATTTACTTGTCGTACTTCGTATTTTTGTCATTGTTGCTGTTGTACTTGTTATGGTGATGCACGAGGTTTCTGCCGTGCGGTTGTTATTATGGGGTTGCACGAGGTTTCTACCGTGCTATTGTTACCATTGATATTTGCACATGCGGCGTGATAAGGCGGGATATATATATATATATATATATATACATATATATATATATATATATGGGTTGCGCATGTGGCGAGACAAGGTGGGAACATTATTATGCACGTGTGACGAGACAAGGCGGGCATTTATGTTACTATTGCACACGTGGTGAGACAAGGTGGGTTGTGTCAGGGATTAATTTTTGATGATTTATGGCCTGGGGTAATTCTTGTTGTTGATATTTGTGTAGTGGTATACGTATCTGTGTGAGCTTTATCTTGTGAAAGCTGTGAGAAAATATTCTACGTGTTGTCCGTTCTTCTTCTTTCTTATGCTTATTTGCTGGTATGGACTATGTTAGGACACTTGCACAAGCATACACGTAGTTAAACACTCTTATCGGATAAGAGGCGTTCTTGATATTGTTGAGCATAGATGCTCACCCTTGTTTACTTGCCTTCTATGGGAGAATGGCTCTATTGGCACGTGAGTCGTTAGTGCGGTTATGAGGTGTTATGAGGGCACATGATGCCAAGTGTTAGGGTTCAGGTATTGAGACCCGTGAGTTGTGAATTTGTCCGAGGTTCGGTACCTCGTGGAGTTGTTGGCTAAAACCTTATGTAAAAGCGGTGTAGTTACTGAGTTATTACTTGTCCTTACTGTATTCGTAATTCCGGATTTAGGTTGTGTTCCATTCACTTTGTCTACGTCATTTTCATGATATTCCGTTGATACTTGTTATTTCTTGCTTTAATGCCATTACTGTATTGTAAGCCATATTGCATAGTCCTTATGTAGACATTATAATTCTGTTATTCATGTACTTATATCTGTTCAGTTTATTAGACCAGTGGGTGTCTTGACTTCTCCTCGTCACTACTCTACCGAGGTTAGTCTTGATACTTACTGGGCACCGATGTGGTGTGCTCATGCTACTCTTCTGCATATTTTTGTGCAGATCCAGGTACTTGTTCCTTATCTAGCTGTGTGGACTGTTGCTGTGAGGCTCAAGGTAGTCCTGCTGCTGTGTTCGCAGGCTTCGAAGTCACCTTCAAGTTTTTATTTTGCACTGTTTATTCTTATTTCTAGATAGTTGTATTTAAAAGTGTTCTAGCGAACACTCTGTAGAGCTTATGACTTGTACTACCGGTTTTGAGAATTGTAAGAGATTCTATTTAAATAATGTTGTTGTTTTAATTATTGTTAGGCTTACCTAATTCCTAAGACTAGGTACCATCACGATACCCAAACGGAGGGGAAATTAGGTCATGACAACGAGCTTCTACCAATGTGTGTGCGAATACCTGGTGTCACAAGTGTATGAGCATCTAATAGATTTTACAAAAAATCCCAAACACTGTCTGAAATAAAATAGACAGAATGCAAATACAAGAAGCACTAGTAGCTGCAGAACGGCTCTGTAAGGCAGCTCACCAATATGCCTCTGCATAACTTGGATGTGCGATTATAGATCCTCCACTAGTGCCTGTCTCAGATCCTGCACAAAAAAGTACAGCAAGTGTAGTATGAGTACGTAAACAACGTGTACCGAGTAAGTATCAAGCCTAATCTCGAAGTTGTAGTGTCACGACCTGAAATTTCCACCTTCAGGACCGTGATAGTGCCTAACATTTCACTTGCTAGGCAAGCCAACGTTAGAATAATATTAACCACTTTTAAACAATTTTAAAATTTATTTAATAACAAAGAAACAAATGCGGAAGTAAGTTTGAAATGTAGTGAATAATCCATAAAATAATAACGGAGTCTAAATACCATCCCAGAATTGGTGTCACAAGTACACGAGCTTCTAAAATAATACAAATAAAGGTCTGAATAAAATAATGCTTTCTGGAAACAAACACACAACTAAAGTAAAGTAGACGGGGACTTCAGAACTGCGGACGACGTGCAGTTATACCTCAAGTCTCCTCTGGTAGCTGAAATCCGAGCAAGTCTATGGTACGCCGCTGGGACCAACTCCGAAATCTGCACAAGAAGTGCAGAGTATAGTATCAGTACAACCGACCTCATGTACTGGTAAGTGCCGAGCCTAACCTCAACGAAGTAGTGACGAGGCTAAGGCAGGTCACATACATTAACCTGTACACAATAATAATAATAACAACAATAATAGAAATGATTCAGGTAATTCCTTTTAACAGTTGAAACCAACTCAGCAGTCATAACCAATTATTATTTTAATCAATTTTCATTGCAATGTGCAAACCGTTCTCACAATATATTCATATTCCATGCTCCAATATATTTATTTTAGTCAAGTATATATAGACTTTTAAATAAGTTTGTTGTGACGTGCAACTCGATCCCCCAATATGGACCTTTTAATAAGTCTGTTGCGGCGTACAACCCGATCTCCCAATATATTCATTTCAATCAATTCTGTTGTGACGTGAAACCCGCTCCTCGAATATATTCATTTCAATTAATTTTGTTGCGGCGTGCAACCCGCTCCTCCAATATATTTATTTACCAATTCTTATAGAAGAAACTTCCCAATAAATACAACAATTAATATAAAATTATAAGACAACAAGCATATAATAAATATGATTTAATTATGAAACAAACAATGACAAATAATAATTTATTATGGAAATCAGGGAGAAAATAGGCAGTTTAATATTTAATATGCTAAATGTATGAAGCAATTAATGCACATAAATCAAATAAGCATGTAGCAATTATTGCAGGAATTCAAGAATTAATATTTGGCAAAGAATATGAGAGAATCAATTAGTATAACAATTAATTCGGATATTTAAAACAAATTTAGAATTTTCAAATAATTATGCAACAATTAATTTGACGACGTATAGACACTCGTCACCTCGCCTATACGTCGTTTACATGCGTTTCACATAAAGAATAATTTAAGGGTTCTATTCCCTCAATTTGTCTCCAAAATCGTCAAATCTATTCGCACGCAATTCGATATACTCAATACGAATCATAGAAAATAATTCCATATGAATTCACTAATTTTTCGGATAAAATCCAAAATTCATCTCAAAACTCGACAGTAGGGCCCACGTCTCGAATCCCGAAAAAACTCACGAAATCTGAACACCCGTTCCGATACGAGTTCAACCATACAAAGTTTATCAAATTCCGAAGAGTAAACATCACCTGCCTCAAGTTCCTCTTCGCGAACGCGATTCCTCTATCGCGAACGCGAAGAAGGAAACCAGACAGTGTATCAGAAAATTTCCCAGCAGAGTTCCAAGTCAAAAATTCCACCTGTTAACCATCCGAAACTCACCCGAGCCCTCGGGGCTCCAAACCAAACATGCACCCAAGTCTTAAAACATCATACGAACTTGCTCGCGCGATCAAATCGCCAAAATAACACCTAAAACTATGAATCGGACACCAAATCGAAGGAAATTTTCAAGAAAACTTTAAAACTTACGTTTTCACAACCGGACATCCGAATCACATCAAATTAACTCCGTTTCTCACCAAATTCGACAGACAAGTCATAAATATTATAGTGGAGTTATACCGGGCACAGAAACCAAAATACAGACCCGGTGTCAATAAATCCAACATCAGTAAATTCTTAAAAATCATTAAGCTTTCAAAGTTTTAATTTTTCATCAAAATTCCATATCTCGGGCTAGGGACCTCAGAATTCGATTCTGGGCATACGCCCAAGTCCCAAATTACGATGCGGACCTACAGGAACTGTCAAAATACTGATCCGAGTCTGTTTACTCAAAATGTTGACCAAAGTCAACTTAGTTGAGTTTTAAAGCTCTATTTCACATTTTTAAAAAAATTATACGGACTGCGCACGCAAGTCGAGAAATGATAAATAATGCTTTTCGAGGTCTTAGATCACATAATTAATTATTAAATTTAAAGATGACACTTTGGGTCAATAATAATAAATAGAATAAAATAAGAATATTTAAATCAACATGATTTACAGAGTTAACAATGATTTTTATTTAACCAGCAAAATTAAAAAAAATTCTTTCAAATGCACAAATTTCCATTCTATTAATTAAATTCACAAGATGCAATTAAAATATCAAGGTATTGTGTAATTTTTATTATTAGGCACGATTTCTGTCGAGATCGTACGGCCCGATCCAGAGTATCGTGTACACTGCCGAAGGACGCGCGATGCGATCCATAGATACATCTATACTGTCAAGGTGTTCGGCCCTCTCCACAAGAAAGGAGGACATTTTCTTATGTACCTCAGGAATGAGAGTATATTTATTAAGATTAATTCGAGAGGATGAACAATGTTCTTTTAACAATTAATTAATTTAAACAGAAAATTTAGCGTATGAGATTATCATCTTTATAATATTTCCCTAACAATACACAATATATGTCAAATAATTTAGTTAAATAAAGGATACATGTTACACAAGTAATTCATGCTTTGAGTCCTAAACTACCCGTACTTTAGCATTAATAGTTGCTACGCACAGACTCTCATCACCTAGTGTGTACGTAGCCCCCACAATTAGCAACAATTATTAATTTACTTACCTATGGGTTAATTTCCCTCTCACAAGATTAGACAAGAGACTTACCTTGCCTCAAAGTCTATTTTTCGATCACCACATCGCGTTAAACTCTCAATTCGATGTCGAAAAATCTGAAACTATCCAAATGTTATACAAAATAATTAATACATATTCAATAATTCGAATTTAGGCTATTAAGTTAATTACCCAACCTAAAATAGTAACATTCCTAAAATTCACAACGGGCCCACGTGCCCGGATTTCGGAAATTTCCGGATGAAAACGTTACCCATAATCTCAAGAACTCAAATATATAATTTCTATTCAATTCCATAACTATTTTCGTGGTTAAAATCTTGTTTTTATAAAAATCTAGGTTTTTCATCTAAACCTTTGATTTCTAAGATTTACTGGTTATAATCTACCCATAATCTATATATTTAACTCAAGGTGTGTAGAATTAACTTACCTCCAAGTTGCTAGTTGAAATCCCCTCTCAAAAGCACTGAAATCGCCCATAAATGGAAGAAAAATGGACTAAAAATGGACTGAGCTTCATCCGTTTTTTTAAGGTTCTGCCCAATAGTGATTTCCGCACCTGCACAGTTACACACACGCCTCTGGTTTCGCAGCTGGGGAACATTCCTCGCAGGTGCGCATTTCCTCCTTTGGCCTGGCACCGCACCTGCGTAAAATGGCTTGCTTCTGCGCCAATGCAGGTGCGCCCATTCCTTCGCACCTGCGCACCCATCCACTTATGCGCACCAACCCTTCGCACATGTTCGTTCGCAGTTGCGCCAAAATACTTCGCATCTGCTGTTGCTGGGCAGCTCCTCTTCTTCTCACCTGCGGCTTATGGCTCGCACCTGCAGTTGTCCAATGCACAGGTGCGATTCTCACAGTAGCTGGGAGCTTAAGTTCTGGCTCCCAATTTCCAACTTGGTTTGAGCCTCGTTCGATTGACACTTGGGGCCCCCGGGACCCCGCTCGAACATACTAACAAGATTTAAATCAAAAAACGGACTCGCTCGAATCCTCAGAACGTGTAAAACAACATCAAAACTAAGAACCATACCTTAAATCAAATTGATTCAACTTAAAATTTTCAAGTTCTTAAATTTACTTCCAATGTGCCGAAATATACTTAAACTACTCGGAATGATACGAAATTTTGCGTGCAAGTCTTAAATCACTATACAGAACTATTACCAAACTCGGAATTCCAAGCGGACTTCAACTACTCTAAAACCTACTCCAAACCAAATTTAAAGAACTGTAAACCTTCAAATAGTTGATTTTTCACTATTAAGCGCCAAAATGCTCGCGGGTTATCCAAAATCCGATACGAACACACGACCAAGTCCGAAATCATCATACGCACCTATTGGAACCGTCAAATCCCAATTCCGGTGTCGTTTTCTCAAAATGTCGACCGAAGTCAAACTTGGCCTTTTAAGGCCAACATAAGGAACCAAGTGTTCCGATTTCAGCCCGAACACTTCCAAATTCCGAACCAACCATCCGCGCAAGTCATAAATTAATAAAAGCACATACGGAGAATTTTATTTTTGGGAACGAGGTTCTAAAAGTTAAAATGACCGGTTGGATCATTACAGGACCAGTCCTTGGCGGGCCCAAACGGTCAAAAATTTAAAAACAAAAACTTGTCCATTGGGCTTTGAAAAATCTGTCCGTTGGCCTTTAAAAACAGCCGTTGGCTATCTACAAAATAGCCATTTTACCCTCCCCCCCCCAACTTTGTTTTAACCCCAAACCTTTTATTATTACACTTTTTTCCTATTTTCAACAATAAATACCCTCTCATTCTTTCTTTTTTCTCACAAAATCATCAATCTCTCTCTGATTTTCTTCTATAATTGCTACTATTGCTTACTTTATTATTACAATTTGTGAAAAAAATTATGAAATTGGTGAATTGAAGTCTTCAAGTCTTCAACGATAATCAATTTTCAACAATATGCTCGTCAATTCGGTAAACTCGTCCCAACTCATAATTTTTAATATTATAGTTTTGTTTGTTTTATTTATTTTTTTATTATTTGATTAATTAATATGGCTTCCTTAAAAAACCTTTTTGGTAAAAATAAGGGAAAATCCAAGAGTGGCGAATCTAGTGGCCAATCTGTTCCTCCTCCACTGCCCCCGGCTCCCTGACCCCATATCCGTCTTACACATGCTGTTCTAGTAATAGTGATTTTTCACAACTAAATGAGCTTGAAGTTTATTTGTCATAAGGAATTGAGGAAGTGAATCCTGATGGCTCCTTTAATCTTTTGGAATGGTGGAAGGACAAAGAAAAACACTTTCCGGTTCTTTCAAGGATGGCCCGAGATATTTTAACTATTCAAGTTTCAACAGTGGCATCAGAGAGCACTTTTAGTCAAGCAAGACTTTAACCGGTGATTATCGAGCGTCTATGAGGGAGAGCTTGAAAAAATCAGTACTTTTCTGAGATTGAATTTGTTCGAAAAGAAAATAATTTGGACTTGCTGAATCACATCTAGAGGTAGATGAAGCTTATAAAGAAATGCTAGCTGAACTTGCGGAGGATGTTGCTTCGCCTGAAAGCGGTGATGATCAAGCTTCTTTTCCGCCACCACCAACGGAAATTCCTCCGGACCTTGATGGATTTATGAAGTTTGTAAGAGATACCATGTAACTTGTATGAACAAAAATAGTATGTATTATGTAACTTGTATTTTGGCACATCTTGATTAGTTTCTTTTTCTTCTCAATGGTGGTATTACAACATTATTGTGCTCATTCCATAGGGAGGAGGAAGACTAAGAAGGATATTGCCATGTTTGTTTAATACTATAATAAAATTATAACGCATTGCTTTGAATATCTCTTTACAATATTTTTGTCTTTAAATTTGAATTAAACAATGTAGGTCACAATTCTATAATAAAATTTACAAGGAATTGCCTTAGATATTTTTATTAACATCTTTTTTTCTCTAATTTCTATAAAAAACAAAATTTTTAAAAAAGTATCTGTTGGGCCTACTTAGCCCGTGGGCCGTGACCGTTTAGCCCGGGACCATTAGTTCATGGGCCCGGTCATGGGCTGGTTCCTACAAAAAGACCACTAGGACCGGGACTGTTTGACTCTTTTAAATTGGGACTGGCTCGGGACCGGGACTGTTTGGACCGGCACACTTAGCCCACTTTGGCCCGGGACCGGCCCTCTATCTTTTATCTATCTAGCCTATGGACCAAACTTCTAAAAATGTTAATTCTGATAAGTACTTTGTAAAATAAGAGTAAAAATAAAATAAGAGTAGAAATATAATAAGAGTAAAAAGTAAAAAAAAGTAGAAAATAAAATAAAAGTCAAAAAATAAAATACGAGTAGTATAGTATAATATTAAGAGTTAATTTGGTGAAAGTGCAAACTTGAAGAGATGAAGGTGAAACAACAGAAGAAAAAATGTACTAAAACTGAGTCCCCCATTGAATTTTTTTATGTTTTAGTAATTAAAATCTTACTACAGGAGTAACAAAGAAACCTTTGAGGGACAATAAGTCGAAAGCACATAAGATGTTTTTCCCCGGAAAAAAGTTGAAAGGAGATAAGATTCAATTCTTCAATTTGTGCTATTTGAAGAGTTTTTGAAGTATCGTAATAAAAGTGTATTTAAACCTATTTCTGTCTTCTCAAATAAATTTGAGAATAGCTGATTAAAAATATTTTCAAAAATAAATCATAAAAATCTTTAAGGGCTTGTGTTCTTGTTGAAACTAAATTTAAGATGAATATATTAAATAATGATTGAGGATTTCTATGGAAAAGAGTTTCTTCTTTTATTGAGTTAGTTATCCAAGAGCTTTTATGAATCTGTCATGACCCAAAATCCCACCTCAGGCGTCGTGATGGCACCTAGTCTCTAAGACTAGGTAAGCCGATTTTATAACAATTCAAGCCAATTTGTTTTTCTTTTTTTTTTAATCAAAACTAACAGCGGAAACAAATATGAAAATCTCCAAAGACTGGTAATACTGAGTCACGAACACTAACTGAATACATAGAATGATCTCAAGGATCAAATACTCAATACTGTTTGATTAAAAATTAATAGTACAATAAAATGAAAAGACTACAAGGGACTGCGACGACCAAGCAACTCTACCTTGAATCCTTATGATCTCGCTTTAACTCTGTCTAAGTCTGATATCTCCAATACCTGGCTCTGCACAAAAATATGCAGAAGTGTAGTATGAGTATACCACAGTCGGTACCCAGTAAGTATCAAGACTAACCTCAGTGGAGTAGGGACGAGGTACAGTCAAGACACTTACTAGTCTATTAACCTGTGCAATAAGATATACCAAAATAATAGGAAGCAAATAATAATAAGGGCAACACAAATCAACCAGTGATATGCATAGCAGGGCAACAAGAACAAAAATAATATCGCTCAGCAATTAATAAATATAAGTACACCCAATTAAATCAAGGCCTTCAAATAAATATCTTTCACATATAATTCTTCCGAATAAATCTCTTTCAAATATAATTCCTTCAAATAAATATCTTTCAAATATACTTCTTTTAAATAAATCTCTCTCAATTATAATTTCTTCAAATAAAAATCTTTCGAATGTAATTCTTTCAAATAAATCTTTTTGAATAAAAATCCTTCAAAATATATATTTTGAATATAATTCTTTCAATTAAAAAGTCACCATGTGACACCTCATTTCAAAATCATAAAATACGGGTCTCAACCCACTTTCATATTTTCATGGCACCTCGTGCCAAATTTCTCTATCACAACAGCACAGGCAACTCACGTGCCAAT
The DNA here is from genome assembly GCF_000715075.1 of Nicotiana tabacum. NCBI lineage: Eukaryota > Viridiplantae > Streptophyta > Magnoliopsida > Solanales > Solanaceae > Nicotiana > Nicotiana tabacum. The sequence continues at coordinate 142,924 of NW_027438270.1, read as the reverse complement.
ATCATCATCATTTAGCCATGACACCTTGTTCCCTCATTTCATATGACAACTGCACGGACAATTCACGTGCCAATATTATCATTATTTACTCACGACACCTCGTGCCCACATTTCATATCATAATCCATCTGGCAATGGCTACAGACTCCCAATTTTAACATAAATCAGACTATTACCAATTTACCAACAACAAGACCAATTGCACATGATATAAAAATAAACTCAAGGAAAAATCCCAACATCACATAAAAATTACCAACGCAACAACTCCACATCATCACATATCATCCCTGACAATAGCCACCCTTATCTCTCCTATTGCCAACCTTATCTCTCCTGTAATAGCCTCCCTTATTCCTCCGCCCTGACAATATCAATCGCCACCCCTATCGCTCATATAGCCACCCTTATCACTCCTATAGCCACCCTTATCGCTCCTCCCAGAAAATATCCCAACACATATAACAATAGTAAAATTCCACCCTTATACCCACATAATATCAACAGTGGAATGCCACCCTTATATCCTCAAAATAACAACTCACACAACACAACAATTTACACGAAAAATTATCAGGGCAACATAACAAAATCAATTCATATCACAATTTGCCCAATGATCAAAACCAATTCTAAAGATACAACAAATCAATTAATTTCACAACAAATAGCCGAAGGCACCACACAATGTGCATAAAGACCTCAAAAATAATCAACAGAGATAGAAATTATTCAGCATAGGGCAGCGCCTTCATTAATCCAAATTCTCAAAAATTATATAAACACCTCTTCTTAAGCTCATTTAATTAATTATTTGCAGAGGAAAAATTCATAATGAAATTAAATTCCAAGAAATATCAAACCAACAAACTTACGGAATTACATAAATATTCAAGTAACAATCACATCAAATTATCATATAAAAGCATATTTAACAAACAAGGATTTAGGCATGGCAAATAGATGATTTAATAAATGCCAACAATTATCCAATTTACTACATAATAATTCCTAAGACTTTAACCCAATAAAATTTGCACATATAAGCCCGAGTACGTACTTGTCACCTCGCGTACACGTCTTTTCACATTTCACAAATGGCACATAAGACTCGATGCCTAAGGGAAAATTCTCCCACTCGAGGTTAGGCAAGATACTTACCTTTTGAAGTTGTGCCGATATTCCACAATCACCTTCTTGCTTGAATTGACCTCCGGACCACTCAAATCTATCCAAATTAATTGTATAACTTCATTAAAATTCATAGGAAACAATTCCGGATAATAATACGTCGACTTAAAAATTTATTCCAAAAAGTCAACAAAAGTCAAAGCAGGACCCTCCTCTCGTAATTCGACATAGTGTTTATGTAATCCAAACACCCATTCCGATATGAGTTTAACCATACCAATTTTATCAAATTCCAATAACAACTAGACCTCTAAATCTTAAATTTCCATTTTTTGGAAGATTTTGCAAAAATCTTGACTTCCTCCATTTAAAGCCGAATTAAATGATCAATATAATCATGGATTCATGAAATATAAACAATTTAGAATATAGAACACTTACCCCAACGAAGCTTGTGCAAAATTCCTCTAGAATCGCCCAAATCCGAGCTCCAAAAATTCCAAAATGAAATGGTAAAAATGACCAAGTTCAATCCTTATGTTCCTGCCCAGTTTCGCACATGCGGAGTGCTTCCACACTTCTGCGTGCTCGCTTTTGTGAGAAAAATCATGCTTATGTGAAGGTGTACTGCCCAGTCGACCGTCGCATCTGCGGAAGCATTTCCGCTTCTGCGAGAATCGCAGGTGCAAGGTAGTGTCCGCTTCTGCGCGCATGGCCGCTTCTGCTGTTACCTTTGTGCTTCTGCGTACCAGTTGCCACTTCTGTGGCCTTCTCAGCTTCCCCTCTTCAGTCACTTCTACGAGAAGCATCTCTCTTCTACGGTGGTTGCACCTGCGCCCAATGTTCCGCAGATGCGATTCCAATAGCTGCTGCCATTTTCCAGCAGCGTCCTTCAATTCTAAATTGCTCTGTTAACTTTCCGAAATTCACCTGAGGCCCTCGGGACCTTAACCAATTATACCTACATGTACCAAAATACAATACGAACTTAGTCGAGGCTTCAAACCACGTCAAACAATGCCGAAATTATGAATCGCGCATCGAATCAAATTATGAGTTTTCAAATCTTCCAACTTCTATATTTTGCGCTGAAACGTATCAAATCAACCCGGAATGACTTTAAATTTTGCACAAAAATCATAATTGATGTAATGGAGCTATTCCTATTTCCATAATAGAAATCCGACCTCGTTATCAAAAATTCAACATTCGGTCGAACTTTCCAAAAATCTTCTATTTTCCAACTTTCACCAAAATGCGTCGAATTGTCATACAGACTTCCAAATCCAAATCCGAACATACGCCTAAGTCTGAAATCATCATACGAAGTTATTTCCATCATCGAATTTCCATTTTGGGGTCGTTTGCTAAAAAGTCAACTCTCCGGTCAACTCTTTCCATTTAAGCTTCTAAATAAGAATTGTTTTTTTAGTTTAATTCTGAATCTTCCGAAAATCAAACTCGACCACACCCGCGGGTCATAATATATATTATGAAGCTGCCTGAGACCTTAAGTCACTGAAATAGCCCTGTTTCTCCCATTTCTACTTCTTTTTGTGTTATTCAGCTATATTATGTTATATCGGGTTAGTTGGTTCGAGTCCGGAGTGGTTTAGGAGTGGAATGAGACACTTAGTCTCTTATTTAGAAGTTTAAGTTGGAAAAGTCAACTGAGTGTTGACTTATAAGTAAACGACCTCGGATATGGATTTTTATGGTTCCATTAGATTCGTTAGGTGATTTTGGACTTAGGAACGCGTCCGGAATGTAATTTGGAGGTCAGTGGTAGAATTATGCTTGAATTAGCGAAATTGGAAATTTGGTGATTTTCGGTCAGCAATGGAAAATTTGATATCGGGAGCCGGGTTTGAGCCAATTTCAGGTTTTGGTCTGAAATGGTAGTTTTTCTTGTGGAATTCATTCCGTTAGCGTATATTGATGGTATTGTACTGATTGTGAATAGATTTAGAGCATTTGGAGGCCGAGTCAAGAGGCAAGAGCATCACAGGGTAGAGATTTGACCGATTTGAGGTAAGTAACGATTGTAAATCTAGTCATGAGGGTATGAAACCCCGGATTTCGTATAATTTTACTATTTTGAGGTGACACACATGCTAGATGACAGGCGTGTGGGCGTGCACCATTGGAGATTGTGACTTGGTCCGTCCCGTAGCAACTGTAAAGTTTTATATTTTGTTGAAACTATATGATACTTATATGTTTTAGAAAAAGTTTCTGTAAATTGGGTTGAATGCCATGTTTGGGCATTGTTCCAGTGCTGTTTGGACCCTTAGGGGCCTTTTCATACTATTCGCTCACTGTTTTCGATTTAAAATCTATACTCAGTCATGGTTATACCTGTTTACTGCATAACTCAGTTTTTGTTACTCTGTTTGATGCATATAAAAGTTGTTTTGGGATGAATACCCTGTTTTAGTGAGAGCCCGAGTGGCTTGAGAGGTTTATGACTGAGTGAGGTTGAGGGCCTGATTTGTGAGGATATTTATGGGATCGGGCTGCACGCAGCAGCATGTTTGATATAGGCCTAGGGCCTGATTGACTTATGCCATGATTTGGTTTGATATAGCGATTGGGCTGAAAGAGCCCTTCCGAAGTCTGTACACACCCCAGTGAGCGCAGGTACCTACTGTGTGCGAGTGCCGAATACCGAGTGCTGAGTGACTGAGAGGCATGAGTGATGGTGAGGTGTGCCCGAGGGGTTATTTACAAGTGATTGTGAGGTATGGCCGAGAGGTTGTATACGAGTGACTGTGATGTTTGCCCGAGGGGCTGTATATGAGTAATGTTTTACCCGAGGGGCTGTTTATGATTTCATTATTTTTTGCTTACCTTGAATTGAGTCTTTGTTTGAAAACTGTTGAAAAATATCTTTAAATGATTTTACTGAAACTCGATTTAAATGAGATGTTTTGATTCAAACCCTGATTTTTAAAGCATGTGGTATTTTACTCAGATTTCATGATATGAACTTTACATGCTTATTGGTCGTCACTACTGCTTCGTCTTTATTAACTTTTGTTACTTACTGAGTTGGTGTACTCACGTTACTCCCTGCACCTTGTGTGCAGATTCAGGCATATTTGGACATGGTAGTGGCTGTTGACTATTCCGGTTGTAGATTTTCCCGGGGGTAGCAAGGTAGCTGCCTGGCGATCGCTACCCTGCTCTTCTCCCTCTTATCTTCCTTTAGTTGTATTTAGCTATTTTCCAGACTGAGTTAGTCTTGATATTGTTAGACAGATTGTAGTAGATGCTCATGACTAGTGACACTCCGATGTGAGGCTTTTCTTTTCTGCACTTTTATTTTGATTTGAACTCTCTTACGAAGGTTTTTATGTTAAATAGCCTTGAAATTATCTTTGAAATAAAAATATCGGTTTGATTGGAAATGAGTCGGCTTGCCTCATTCCATGATAGGCGCCATCACGACAGGTTGAGTTTAGGGTCATGACAGATTGGTATCAAAGCTTAGGTTACATAGGTATCACGAGTCACTAGCAGGTTTAGTAGAGTCTTGCGGATCGGTACGGAGACGTCTGTACTTATCTTCGAGAGGCTGCAGAACCTTTAGGAAACTCCACATTCTTGAATTCTTGTCGTGCTAGTCTGTTGATTCTGGTAAGTAAAGATTTGTTGTTTCATTCTCTCACAGATGATGAGGAATCGTACTACCACGCTAGATGGGCAGCCACCAGTACCACCAGTCAGGGCCGCAAGAGGCCGAGGTTGCGGTAGGGGCCCCGGTAGGGGCAGAGGTGCAGCCCGCACAATAGTTGGGGTAGTACCTGCAGATCCACCAGTCATCCCCGATCAGGACCAGATTCCAGTTGTTGATGCACCAGCTCAGGAACCACCGGTGCCTATTGTGATTCCAGGCCTCCAGGAGGCCCTTCCTTAGATTTTGACAGCGTGTACTGGCCTTGCTCAGGCGGTCTCTATCTCGACGGACGCAACCAATTCTCAGGCCGGGGGAGGTACAAGCACTGAGACTCCCGTCGCTCGCACACCCGAGCAGGTTGTTCAGGGACTCCAGCCACCAGGGGTACCACCAGCCCAGCCGGTTGTAGCTGCTTAGGATTTCGTGGTTCCTGCTATGCCTGAGGATGATCAGCGTAGGTTGGAGAGGTTTGGGAGACTCCAGCCGTCAACTTTCAGTGGCACAAAGAGAGAGGATTCTCAGGACTTCTTGGACAGGTATCAGAGGATACTCCATACAGTTGGTATTCTAGAGACTTGTGGGGTCTCATTCACTGCCTTTTAGTTTTCTAGGGCTGCACTCAGATGGTGGGAGACTTACGAGAGGCGTAGGCCTGTTGGCGCATCACCCTTTACTTGGCAGTAGTTCTCTATGGTCCTTTTGGAGAAGTTCGTGCCTCGGTCCCGTAGAGAGTAGCTGCGCAGACAGTTTGAGCGGCTTTGCTAGGGTGATATGTCTGTGATGCAGTATGAGATGCGATTCATAGAGTTGGCCCGTCATACTATCTGGTTGGTTCCCACAAACAGGAAGAGGATCATGAGGTTTATTGATGGTCTCACTTATCAGCTACAGTTGCTCATGACCAGAGAGAGGGTATCTGGTGCTACCTTTGATGATGTTGTCGACATTGCTCAGCAGATTGAGATGGTGCGTGGTCAGGAGAGGGTTAAGAGGGAGGCCAAGAGGCCTCGTGGTCAGGGTGGATTCAGCGGTGCACCTTCTAGGGGTCAGTTCCAGCACGGTAGAGGTCGTCATTTCAGACAGGCTCAGACAGCTCGGCCATTTCACCGTGGTGCATTATCTAGTTATGGTTCTCACAGTTATCAGTAGGGCCATTCATCTCTTGGTGCCCTTCCAGCGTAGAATTCTTCACGTGCTCCATCGGGTCAGAGGTCATCTATGCTGGGTCCTCCTGCTAGTTATCCCGGTGCTAGGAGTTCCCTTCAGTCCCCGCTACCAGCACCAGGGAGTTGTTTTGAGTATGGAGAGTTCGGGCATATGTGGAGGCAGTGTCCTTGTCTTCATGGAGGTCTATCTCAACAGTTAGCCTTTGACTTCAACATCGGTTACTTCACCACCCGCCCAGTTAGCTAGGGGTGGAGGCCAGTCAGCTAAGGGTCGCCCTAGAGGGGGAGGCAGATCAGGGGGTGGCTAGGCCCGTTTCTATGCTCTTTATGCTAGACCAGATGTTGTTGCTTCGAATGCTATGATTATAGGTATTGTCTTAGTTTGCCACAGAGATGCCTCTGTATTATCTGACCCTAGTTCCACTTATTCATATGTTTCCTCATACTTTGCTCATTGCCTGAAAATGCTCTGTGAGTCTTTAGTTTCATCTATTCATGTATATACTCCTTGTGGGCGATACTATTATTGTGGACTACGTATACCGATCATGTGTGGTGACTATTGGGGGTCTGGAGACCCGTGTTGATCTATTGTTGCTCAGTATAGTTGACTTTGATGTGATATTGGGCATGGATTGGTTATCTCAATGTCATGCTGATGTTTGGCATATTTAGATATGTGTTGATGTTACTTTACCCATGTTTTAACCGCTTTTTGATGCTATTTGATCTTTAAAATGCCCAACATAGTTTAATTATTAGTTTTATGACTAATTGAGTTGTGTGTGATGATTTAGGGTGTTTAGAGTGCAAAAATATGAAGAAAAGGTGCTTTAGATAGAGGAAGAGGGGTTGGATGCGTCGCCTCCAATCTAGAAAAAAATCAGATTTCGTGCACCCTTAGCAGTGAAGCCGGCCCATAGCATCCGCCTTAGCATCCGCACCTGGGAAAAGCTGAGATGGAGGAACAAAGGGTGGATACGAAGCATCCACCCTAGCATGCGAAGCTGAGAAGTGGAGGACGAGGTAGATGCGACGCATCCACCCCAGCATCAATCCCTGAAGCTGAGTCGGATTAGGAATAGGAGAACTTTGGCCCACGACTTTTGTACGCAATATATAAGCCAAAAACGCCTCTTTTAGGGCATCTAACATATTGGGAAGGGGGAAGAAGCCACGACAAAGCTTGGGAACCACAGAATTCATCTTGAGTTCTTATTTTTCCTTCTTTTATTGATTTTTATGCACTCTTGTGAATTTTTTGATGATTGCATGAACATGAGTGGCTAAGAACCCTATTATTCTAGGGTCATGGGCGATACATGAATGTTGATATTTGAAGTTTAATTTGACAAAGTTGATTTTATCATATTTGGTTGTTTATTTAATCCTGTTTTTAATTAATTTGCTGAGTAGCTAACATTGAATTACTATCTACGAATCTAGAATTGAACTCGAAAGTGGAAATTCTAGATTGCATATAGAATTAAATAGAGCAAGTTCTTGAACCCGGACATCGGGGAACGGATTCGCAATTAGGATAGAAATATACCTAATTGTCTTGCTCAGTTGAAATACAGGAAGTGTAAATGCATTCTTGTTAATCTTAATTCCATAGACATATAGGCATTAAGTTAGCTTGAATAGGCGAGTAAGAACTCGATAGATTTTTATGAGTAATATCAACCCTGTCAATCAACAATCCAGATAAATCAATTAGTTATTTTAAGCTAAGAATGCAACATGATTGTTAGATAACCCGTGACCCTGGAATATTATCTTCTATTGATTGTTATTCGAAATCATTTAAGTGTTGTGGTTGATCTTTAGTATTTCATTACTTGATAGTTTTTAGGTAGTAAATTAGAAGATCATCTATTTTGTGAGAAATCGCTTGAATCGATAAGTTATTTGAGTTAGAGTTAGTCAAAAGATAATCATAAGTCTTCGTAGGAACGATACTCTACTCATTACTATATTACTTGACGACCACGTATACTTGCGTGAGTGTGTTTGGTCGCAACAAGTTTTTGGCGCCGTTGCTGGGGACCTAGAAATTAGCTACTTGACTGAGTTAAGCTTTTATTACTTATTTGTTCAAGTTTTAATTTTTAGTTTGCCTTGTTTTTGTTAACGCAGGATCTTCTCTTGAATGCGGAGGAGTAGAAGTTCAAACAACCTCCTTCCTTTTGATCCAGAAATTGAATTAACACTTCATAGAGTGAGGAGGGAAGTCGAAGCTAGAACGAGAATAGAAAGAGAGTTGGACATCGTAGTTCAGCCACAGCCAATAGAGATGGTAGGTAATGAGAAGCGTCCGGTGATAGAAGCCGCAAGGCCCAATCTTGCTAATATGACTCAGGCTATCGTGAAGCCTGATATCACGGGGCATTTTGAACTCAAACAGTACATGGTACAGCTGATTCAGTCCACATGGCAATATATGGGTCTATCTCATGAAGACCCGCAGAGGCACATTCAGAACATCTTGGAAATTACGGACACTTACAATTATCCGAACGTTTCCAAGGACTATGTCAGGCTGACACTATTTCCTTTTTCATTGTTGGGGGAAGCTAAGGAATGGTTGCAAAGGGAGCCCGTGAACTCAATCCACACTTGGGATGATTTCGCAAGGAAATTCCTAATCATGTTTTTCCCTACTAAGAAGACAAAATCGTTGAGGAGCCAAATTCTTGGGTTCAAACAACGGGATGGCGAGACACTTCGTCAAGCTTGGGAAAGATACAAGAAGCTACTCAGAGACTGCCCGCATCATTGTCAGACTGATGAGGTATTGGGTCACACTTTTGTTGATGGGCTAGACGAGGCATCAAAGATGAATCTTGATTCAGCTTGTGGGGGTAGTTTCATGGCGAGGCCGTATAGTGAAATACAACTCTTGCTAAATAACTTCACTGCTAATGACTATAATTGGCAAGGAGATGGGGACTCAAGAAGAGCAATTAAACAGAAGGCAGCCGGGGTGATTGAGCTTGATGACTTCTCAGCCATGAGAGCAGATATTGCAAAGCTGACAAATAAGATGAACAGAATGACAATGCAACAAACACAACAGATGCAACATGTACATCAAATGTCTATTTGCTGTGAACTATGTGGTGACAGTCATATGAGTGACATGTGCCCCACGAATCCTGAATCTATATACTATGTGGGACAACAAAACAGAGGTCTGATGAATCAGTATGCACGGTATGGGAACACTTACAATCTAAATTGGAGGAATCATCCTAATTTCTCATGGGGCAGAAATCAACAGAATCAGAATCAGTATAGGCCTCAAGGAAATTTCAATCAGCCTCAGAAGCCACCCCAACAAACAGAAGAGAGTACGAATGACTTGCTAAAAAAGTTGTTGCTTGACAATCAACAGCTCAGGACCGATTTCAAAAATCTTGAGAGGCAAATGTGGCAGTTAGCAGCAAATCAAAATACTAGACCTATAGGCTCTCTTCCCAGTGATACAGAGAAGAACCCTCAAGTTAATGCAGTTACACTCAGAAACGGGAGGGAACTAGAGAAAGTGCCAAAGAAGAGAAAGGACAAGCCTATACTTGAGGGGGAGCTGACCCCGAAGGCAATACACGAGTCAAAGAAAAATAATGCAAGTTCAGAGCCAGTGGAGGCTGCAAGGCCACCACCACCTTTCCCCCAGAGATTGCAGAAAAAAAATGACGATCGCATGTTCAACAAATTTCTCTCTATGTTGAGTCAGGTTCAATTAAGTATTTCATTGGTGGATGTACTTCGTGAAATTCCAAAGTATGCTAAGTACATAAAAGATATAGTGGCTCACAAGAGGAAATTGACTGAGTTCGAGACAGTTGCACTTACTGAGGAGTGCACTTCAAGGGTCAAAAACAAGCTTCCTCAAAAGCTTAAGGATCCTGGAAACTTCACCATTCCGGTGCGAATCGGTAATATTGATGTGGGTTGTGCTCTTTGTGATTGGGGGGGCGAGCATAAATCTGATGCCATTGCCCTTGTTTAAGCAATTGGGCCTGGGAGCTTCAAGACCAACCACTGTGATATTGCAATTAGCTGATAGGTCCATAGTCTACCCTGAAGGAGTGATTGAAGATGTGCTGCTGCAAATTGAGAAATTTATCTTCCCAGCTGACTTCATTATTCTAGATTTTGAGGCTAATGAACAAGTTCCAATCATATTGGGATGACCTCTCTTGGCTACTGGTGATGTAATAATTAAAGTGAGAGAGGGGAAAATGATTATGAGGGTGGACAACGAGGAAACAGTCTTTAATATCTACAAAGCAATCCAACTTCCCTGCCACTATGAGGAGCTCTCTATGATATCTGTTGTGGAGGTGGATGAGCAACTTCTTGACACGAGTGTATATCTAGACGACTCTCTAGAAAAAGCACTCATGTTGTTTGATAGCTTGATGATTGATGATGAAGTTGAGGAGATGATGCATATCCTAGATGCATCATGTGCTTACATGCAAGGAATACACCCATTTGAGCCCCTGAATAGGCCAAGTGGTCCCCCTCCAAAGCTGTCAATTGAAGAAGCTCCAAAATTGGAGCTTAAACCCCTACCCCCTCACCTTCAATATGCTTATTTGGGTAGTTCTGACACTTTACCTGTTATTGTTTCTTATCACTTGTCTAAATTGCAGGAAGAAAAGCTATTTAGGGTGTTACGTGAGCACAAGCGAGCAATTGGGTGGACAATGTCTAACATTAAAGGCATTAGTCCAACTTTCTGCATGCATAAAATTCTCATCGAGGACTGACACAAGCCAAGTGTAGAGCAACAATGCCGACTAAATCCAAATATGAAAGAGGTGGTAAGAAAATAAGTGATTAAGTGGCTTGATGCAGGTATTGTATTTCCAATCTCTGATAGCAAATGGGTAAGCCTCGTTCAATGTGTGCCAAAGAAAGGGGGATGCCTATAGTAGTTAATAAAAATAATGACTTAATTCCTACAAGAACTATCACTGGATGGAGAATTTGCATAGATTATAGAAAATTGAACAATGCCACCCGGAAAGACCATTTTCCCCTCCCATTATTCACCAAATGCTTGATAGGTTAGCTGGCCAGGAATACTACTGTTTCCTGGACGGTTATTGGGGTATAATCAGATTGCTATAGCCCTAGAGGACCAAAAGAAAATGACATTTACGTGTCCTTATGGCATGTATGTGTTCAAAAGAATGCCCTTTGGTCTTTGTAATGCACCTGCGACTTTTTAAAGGTGTATGATGGCTATTTTTACTGACATGGTTGAAAGATTTGAGAAGTGTTCATGGATGATTTTTCTGTGTTTGGATGTTCTTTTGATAATTGTTTAATGAACCTTGATAAAGTACTTGCTAGGTGTGAAGAGACGAACTTGGTGCTAAACTGGGAAAAGTGCCATTTCATGGTACGTGAAGGTATAGTTTTGGGGCACAAGGTGTCCAAAAGTGGTTTGCAGGTGGACAAAGCGAAGGTGGAGGCGATTGAAAAATTTCCCCCACCAACATCCGTCAAAGGCATTCGCAGTTTCTTGGGCCATGCAGGTTTTTATCATCGTTTCATTAAAGATTTTTTCGAAAATTTCTTCTCCTTTGTACAGGCTTCTTGAGAAAGATGTGCCCTTCAAGTTTGATGATGCCTGTCTGAGAGCATTTGAGGAGCTGAAGGGAAGGTTGGTGACTGCACCAATTATCATTAGCCCAGATTGGGCGCAATCATTTGAGTTGATGTGTGATGCAAGTGACATAGCAATTGGAGCTGTTTTGGGGCAAAGGAGGGATAAAATCTTTCACTCTATTTATTATGAGAGTAAAACTATGAATCCAGCTCAGATGAATTATACAGTTACTGAAAAGGAGTTGCTTGCAGTGGTGTGGGCATTTGACAAGTTCAGATCCTATCTAGTAGGAACCAAAGTCATCGTTTACACAGATCATTCAGCTATCAGATACTTGTTTAGAAAGAAAGACGCCAAGCTGAGGCTGATTCGTTGGGTCCTCCTCTTGCAAGAATTTGACTTAGAGATCCAAGATCGAAAAGGGACAGAAAATCAAGTGGCTGATCACTTGTCCAAATTAGAAAGTCAGAACCATGTAGCTGAACGAGGGTCAATCAAAGAAACATTTCCTAATGAGCAGTTATTAGCAGTCACCTCAGGTGAAGCCCCATGGTATGTAGATTATGTGAATTTTATTGCAAGTGGGGTGACGCCACTCGAATTGACACCTGACAATAGAAGAAGATTCTTACATGATGTGAGGCTCTACATGTGGGATGAGCCATTCTTATATAGGCAGTGCGCAGATCAGTTGGTGCGAAGGTGTGTTCTTGAGGAAGAGATGAATGCTATACTGCATGACTGCCATGCTTCGCCATATGGAGGTCATCACGGCGGGGATAGAACCGCCCAAAAAGTGCTACAATCAGGTTTCTATTGGCCAAAATTGTTTAAGGATGCACATTCCTTTGTTAAAAATTGTGACAGATGCCAAAGAACCGGAACTATCACGAGGAAGCACGAGATGCCCTTGCAAAATATTCTGGCAGTAGAGCTTTTTGATGTTTGGGGGATTGATTTCATGGGACCGTTCCCATATTCTAATGGGCACATGTACATCTTGGTGGCGGTCGACTATGTTTCTAAGTGGGTGGAGGCCATTGCTCTTCCTACTAATGACGCAAAGGTAGTGGTAAGCTTTGTAAAGAAGCACATCTTCACACATTTTGGGACTCCAAGAGTGTTGATAAGCGACGGGGGAACTCACTTTTGTAACAAATTGCTGAATAATGTTCTTGCAAAGTATGGAGTTAAGCATAAGGTTTCCACTGCCTATCATCCCCAAACGAGTGGTCAAGTAGAAGTTTCCAACAGAGAGGTAGAGCAGATTTTGGAGAAAACAGTAAGTTGGAATAGAAAGGACTGGGCCGGGAAGCTGGATGATGCATTATGGGCATATCGCACTGCATACAAGACCCCCATAGGTACTTTTCCATACAGGTTAGTTTATGGGAAGGCGTGTCACTTGCCCGTTGAGCTTGAACACAAAGCCTATCGGGTGATTAAAAAGCTAAATATGGAGATGGACTTGGCCGGTGAGAAGAGATTGCTACAACTCAACGAGCTTGATGAATTTCGATTGCATGCGTATGAAAATGCCAAATTGTATAAAGAAAAGACAAAGAGGTGGCATGATAAGCACATCCAACATCGTGAGTTTGAGCCAGGTCAAGAAGTTCTCTTGTTTAATTCGAGGCTAAAGCTTTTTCCCGGAAAGCTTAAATCTCGATGGTCGGGTCTGTTTGAAGTGGCTAGTGTGAAACCTCATGGGGCGGTGAAATTACGTGATATGAGTTCCAATGAAACATTCTTGGTAAATGGCCAAAGAGTAAAACACTATTGGGGTGGTGACATTGCACGTCACAAGACCTCGATGGATTTGGTGGAGGCGTGAAGAACGTATTGCGTCGTGCCACGACGTTAAATCAGGCGCTTGTTAGGAGGCAACCCATCTTTACTGCTTTCTTTTATTTTTGTTTACTTTTTATTTTATTTTATTTTTATTATTTTGTAGTATTTATTTTTGTTTTGTAGTATTATGAGCATAGGAAGCAAAGCCATTAGAAGAGTACAAAGGTGAGCTAGATGGTGAGGACTAAGTGTGGGGTGCCCACACAAAGGACGATGCCTGGGGGAAGTCTGAGTACCTCGTGAGCCGCTATTGCTTCGGCCTTTGGCCTACCAGGGAGTCTCGTTTACCCTCTTATTATTTATAGTGTGCATTGAGGACATTGCAAAATTTTAAGTGTGGGGTGAGGAGATCGTTTGGATGAGTTTCTGTGCTATTTTAGCTTAGTTGTAGTACTCATTCTTAAGTGTAGTAGCTTTTGTGAAAAAAAAAAAGTAGAAAAATTGGACATTTCCCGACGATTGATCTCCTAGACAGTTTTCTTGAGGGATTAAAGTCTAAACAAAAATCCAAAATATGTATTTTAGCTTTCCTTAGATAGTAATAATCCCCCGTGGGTTTTCTTTGTGCCTCGGTTATTTTTCATGGGATGTAATTTGAACCGGGTAGCTTTTTTCTTTCCGAGTAGATTAGGAATTTAGGAAATAAAAGGAGGAAGAATGATGAACCTAAGCGCCCTTGACTTGTTTCATAGTAGCATATTTATGCTTTGGTATGTGTAGTATCTCCCCTATATTTTGATATTAATCTTGATGCCTTTATATATTGGATAGCATGTTTTGTGACGACTATTTCTCATTTTCTTGATTTGTGTTCACTTTGTGCTTAATGCTTAATATCTCGTGGCTCCGTGAACACTTGCATTATTTGAGAGTCGGAATGGGACCGTCCCTTAGTGAGTCATGTGCCATGTGTGGTGAGATTTTTTGTGTAGTCCATGTCATTGTACTTGTGTCTAGAACTTGCCCGGTATGTGAGTTGAAGCGAAATTTTAGGTGATGCTCGGTTTGAGAATTGATTTTAGGCTTTCTTTGATCTTTTTGAGCTTAATTGCTTATCACAAATAAAATCTATCCCTAGTTAACCCTTTTGAGCCTGTAGACCTGTTATTTGGTACACACATTACAAGCCTATACCCTTTTTATTCTTAATTGACATTGTTTTGATCCTTTTACCTCTTAAAGCACTTTAATTGTTAGATGAGCACTAAAAGAAGTAATAAGGGACTAAGTGTGGGGTGACGTTTGAGTGGAACCAATGAAAGGAAGAAAGGTGCACTTGTTTTGTAAAATACTACACCACTAGCGGAAATTGAAAAAAAAAGAAAAAAAAAGAAGGAAAAATAGAAATGAATAAATTGTTGTCTTGTTCTTGCTAGTGGGTATGAACTAAAGTAGTGCTTAAAGAATAAGGGACTGTTTTTGGGGGTGATATTGTTTGTGAAATTGAAGTGGTGTTGAAGAAAATACGTTTAAAGTAATTTTGTGATGTATTAAAGTTCTTAGGAGGGTGAGTCACTATTCCTTAAATATATCCTACCCGTCCCTTAGCCCACATTACAACCATGAAAAAGTCCTAATTGATTTTAGATCGAGCGAGCTTACACTAGTAGAGATTTACATTAAGGGCAAGCCTATGGTACCAATTGCATGCATGTGACTTCTTTGTGAGAGTGAGCGATTTTTTTTGATATATGGAAGTCATTAAAATATATTTGACCATGAGATTCGAATGTGTGGATTGAACTCGCTCACTTGTGCTTGTTGTGAGGGCACATGGTTTCACGAGGGATAGGTAACGTTATTAGACTTCTCTATGATGTTGGGTGTTCAAGCCATGAGTGCATTGTGACATTGAGTTAGTTTTTGAGGTTAGGATTGTTGTGAGCATGTTGTCTTTGTTTGAATATTTTTAAAAGAATGACATAAGTAAAGGGAAGTGTATGTGATGCATATTTTAGAGCCTAATTGTAGCAAATAACCATGGTCATAGGTGTAGTGTGCTTTGAATGATAAGAGCTTAATTTTGGTTCGTCTACTATAGTGATGGTTTGTTCGAGGACGGACAAAGATTTAAGTGTGGGGTGGTGATGTTGGGCACATTTCGATATGTGTTGATGTTACTTTACCCATGTTTTAACCGCTTTTTGATGCTATTTGATCTTTAAAATGCCCAACATAGTTTAATTATTGGTTTTATGACTAATTGAGTTGTGTGTGATGATTTAGGGTGTTTGTAGTGCAAAAATATGAAGAAAAGGTGCTCTAGCTAGAGGAAGAGGGATTGGATGCGTCGCATCCAATCTAGAAAAAAAATCAAATTTCGTGCACCCTTAGCAGTGAAGTCGGCCCATAGCATCCGCCTTAGCATCCGCACCTGGGCAAAGCTGAGATGGAGGAACAAAGGGTGGATGCGAAGCATCCACCCTAGCATGCGAAATTGAGAAGTGGAGGACGAGGTGGATGCGAAGCATCCACCCTAGCATGCGAAGCTGAGAAGTGGAGGACGAGGTGGATGCGACGCATCCACCCCAACATCAATCCCTGAAGCTGAGTCAAATTAGGAATAGGAGAACTTTGGCCCACAACTTTTGTACGCAATATATAAGCCAAAAACGCCTCTTTTAGGGCATCTAACATATTGGGAAAGGGGAAGAAGCCACGACAAAGCTTGGGAACCACATAATTCATCTTGAGTTCTTATTTTTCCTTCTTTTATTGATTTTTATGCACTCTTGTGAATTTTTTGATGATTGCTTGAACATGAGTGGCTAAGAACCCTATTATTCTAGGGTCGTGGGCGATACATGAATGTTGATGTTTGTAGTTTAATTTGACAAAGTTGATTTTATCATATTGAGTTGTTTATTTAATTCTGTTTTTAATTAATTTGCTGAGTAGCTAACAGTGAATTACTATCTACGAATCTAGAGTTGAACTCGAAACTGGAAATTCTAGATTGCATATAGAATTAAATAGAGCAAGTTCTTGAACCCGGACATCGGGGAACGGATTCGCAATTAGGATATAAATATACCTAATTGTCTTGCTCGGTTGAAATACAGGAAGTGTAAATGCATTCTTGTTAATCTAAATTCCATAGACATATAGGCATTAAGTTAGCTTGAATAGGCAAGTAAGAACTCAATAGATTTTTATGAGTAATATCAACCCTGTCAATCAACAATCCAGATAAATCAATTAGTTATTTTAAGCTAATAATGCAACATGATTGTTAGATAACCCGTGACCCTGGAATATTATCTCCTATTGATTGTTATTCGAAATCATTTAAGTGTTGTGGTTGATCTTTAGTATTTCATTACTTGATAGTTTTTAGATAGTAAATTAGAAAATCATCTATTTTGTGAGAAATCGCTTGAATCGATAAGTTATTTGAGTTTAAGTTAGTCAAAAGTTAATCATAAGTCTTCGTGGGAACGATACTCTACTCATTACTATATTACTTGACGACCACGTATACTTGCGTGAGTATGTTTGGTTGCAACACATGCTGTTCTAGATTGTCACGTTAAGACGCAACCTTGGCAACGCCGGGATTTTCGAGGGTTCAGTGCAGCGGTTCTAAAGTCTATGTACCTAGTAGGGTGATTTCGTACTTGAAGGCTTAACGTATGGTTGAGAAAGGATGTCTATCCTATTTGGCTTTTGTGAGGGATGTTAGTGCAGAGACTCCTGCCATTGATTCTGTTCTGGTGGTGCGTGATTTTTCTGATGTGTTTCCTGCAGACCTGCCGGGCATACTGTCTAACAGGGATATTGACTTTGGTATTGATTTGGTGTCGGGTACTCAGCCCATTTCTATTCAACCATATCGTATGGCATCAGCGGAGTTAAAGGAACAACTTCAAGAACCCCTTGATAAGGGGTTTATTTGGCCTAGTGTGTCACCTTGGGATGCACCGGTTCTATTTGGGAAGAAGAAGGATGGTTACATGAGAATTTGTATTGATTACAGGAAGTTGAACAAGGTCACAGTGAAGAACATGTATCCTTTGCCACGTATTGATGATTTATTTGACCAGCTTTAGGGAGAAAAGGTGTTCTCCAAGATTGATTTGAGGACCGGGTATCATCAGCTGAAGATTCGGGATTCGGATATTCCTAAGACAACTTTCATGACCCGTTATGGCAATTATGAGTTTTTGGTCATGTCTTTTGTGCTGACCAATGCCCCAGCAGCGTTCATGCATTTGATGAACAGTGTATTCCAGCCATATTTGGACTCCTTCATTATTGTATTCATTGATGACATACTGGTGTACTCTCGTAGCCAGGAGGAGCATGCTCAGCACTTGCGAATTGTACTACAGATATTGAGGGAGGAGAAGCTTTATGTAAAGTTCTCCAAGTTTGAGTTCTGGCTCGGTTCAGTGGCATTCTTGGGGCACGTGGTGTCCAGTGAGGGTATTCAGGTTGATCCAAAGAAGATAGAGGCGGCTCATAGTTGTCCCAGACCGTCCTCAGCTACAGAGATTCAGATCTTTCTTGGTTTGGCGGGCTATTAGTGTCGGTTCATTTAGGGTTTCTAGTCTATTGCATTGCCCTTGACCAAATTTACCCAGAAGGGTGCTCCATTCAGGTGGTTGGATAAGTGTGAGGAGAGCTTTCAGAAGCTCAAGACTGCTTTGACCACAACTCCAGTGTTAATTCTACAATCAGCTTCAGGTTCTTACACTGTGTATTGTGATGCCTCGAGGGTAGGTATTGGATGTGTTCTGATGCAAGAGGGTAGGGTGATTGCCTATGCCTAGCGCCAGTTGAAGACCCATGAGAAGAACTATCCTATCCATGATCTTGAGTTAGCAACCATTGTTCACGCCTTGAAGATTTGGAGCCATTTTTTGTATGGGGTTCATTGTGAGATCTATACTGATCACCAGAGTTTGCAGTATCTGTTGAAGCAGAAGGATCTTAACTTGCATAAGCGGAGATGGTTAAAGCTTCTTAAGGACTACGATATCACTATTTTGTACCATTCGGGGAAGGACAATGTGGTGGCCGATGCTTTGAGTCGCCGGGCGGAGAGTTTGGGGAGTTTAGCATATCTTCCAGTAGTAGAGAGACCTTTGGCATTGGATATTCAGGCCTTAGCAGGCCCGCTTGTGAGATTGGATATTTCGGAGCCGAGACGGGTATTGGCTTGTATGGTCTCCAGGTCTTCCCTTTATGACCGTATCAGTGAGCGTCAGTATGATGACCCCCACTTGCTCATGCTTCAAGATAGGGTCCGGCGAGGTGATGCTAGATATGTGACTATTGGTGATGACGGTGTGTTGAGGATGCAGTGCCGGATATGTGTGCCTAATGGAGATGAGCTCAGGGAGTTGATTCTTGAGGAGGCCCACAGCTCGTGATATTCCATCCATCCGAGTGTCGTGAAGATGTACCAGGAATTGAGGCAGCACTATTGGTGAAGGCGGATGAAAAAGGATATAGCTGGGTTTGTAACTCGATGTATCAACTTTCAGCAGGTTAAGTATGAGCATCAGAGACCAGGTGGGTTTCTTCATATATTAGAGATCCTAGAGTGGAAGTGGGAGGAGCGGATCAGCATAGACTTCATAGTTGGGCTCCCACGGATTTCGAGGAAGTTCGATGCTATCTAGGTTATTGTGGATTGGCTGACCAAGTCCGTGCACTTCATTCCTGTTGGTACTTCTTACACTTCAGAGCAGTAAGTTGAGATTTATATCCGAGAGATTTTTCGCCTGCATGGTGTCCCAGTTTCCATCATTTCAGATAGGGGCACTCAGTTTACATCGCAGTTTTGGAGGGCAGTGCAGTGAGAGTTGGGTACTCAGGTTGAGTTTAGCACAACCTTTCACCCTCAGACGGACGGACAGTCCGAGTGCACTATTCAGATATTGGAGGACATGTTACGTGCTTGTGTCATTGACTTTGGGGGTACACGGGACCAGTTCTTTCCGCTCACGGAGTTTTCATATAACAACAATTACCAGTCGAGCGTTCAGATGGCTCCGTACAAGGCTTTATATGGGAGGAGGTGTTGATCTCCGGTAGGATGGTTTTATCTAGGTGAGGCTAGGCTTTTGGGTACAGACTTGGTCCAGGATGTATTGGAGAAGGCGAAATTGATTCAGGAGCGGCTTCGCACGGCGCAGTCTAGGCAGAAGATCTACGCGGACATGAAGGTCTGTGATGTGTCTTTTATGGTTGTGGAGAAGGTTTTGCTGAAGGTATCACCCATGGAGGGTGCTATGAGGTTTGGGAAAAGGGGCAAGTTGAGCCCCCGATTCATTGGGCCTTTTGAGGTGCTTCAGAGGACAGGGGAGGTGGTTTATAAGCTAGCCTTGCCACCCAGTTTGTCGAGTGTGGATCCGGTATTTCATGTTTCAATGCTCCAAAAGTATGTTGGCGATCAGTCCCATGTTTTGGACTTCAGCACGGATCAATTTGAGGGTGATATGACTTATGATGTGGAGCCGTTGGCCATTTTGGATCAGCAGACTCAGAAGTTGATGTTAAAGGATATAGCTTCGGTGAAGGTGCAGTGGAGAGGTCAGCCTATGGAGGAGGCCACCTGGGAGACCGAGCGGGAGATGCGGAGCAGATATCCATGCATATTTGAGACTCCAGGTATGGTTCTAGACCAGTTCGAGGACGAACGGTTGTTTGTGAGGGGGAGGATATAACGACCCGACCGGTCGTTTCAGGTGTTATAGCCACATTGCTCCCATTTCTACTTCTTTCTGTGTTATTCAGCTATATTATATTATATCGGGTTAGTTGGTTCGAGTTCGGAGTGGATTCAGAGTGGAATGAGATACTTAGTCTCTTATTTAGAAGTTTAAGTTGGAAACGTCAACCGGATGTTGACTTATGAGTAAACAACCTCGGATGTGGATTTTAATGGTTCCATTAGCTTCGTTAGGTAATTTTGGACTTAAGAGCGCGCCCGGAATATAATTTGGAGTTCTGTGGTAGAATTATGCTTGAATTGGCGAAATTGAATATTTGGTGATTTCCGATCGGCAGTGGAAAATTTGATATCGGGAGTCGAGTTTGAGCCAATTTCGGGTTTTTTTTTCTGAATTGGTAGTTTTTCTTGTGGAATTCATTCCATTAGCACATATTGATGGTATTGTACTGATTGTGAATAGATTCAGAGCATTTGTAGGCCGAGTCGAGAGGCAAGAGTATCGCGGGGTAGAGATTTGACCAGTTTGAGGTAAGTAACGATTGTAAATCTAGTCCTGAGGGTATGAAACCCTAGATTTCGTATCATTTTACTATTTTGAGGTGACACACATTCTAAGTGACGGGCGTGTGGGCGTGCACCGTTGGGGATTGTGACTTGGTTCGTCCTGTAGCAACTGTAAAGTTGTATATTTTGTTGAAACTATATGATACTTATATGTTTTTTAGAAAGAGTTTCTGTAAATTGGGTTGAATGCCATGTTTGGGCCTTGTGCCAGTGTTGTTTGGACCCTTAGAGGCCTTTTCTTACTATTCTCTCATTGTTTGCGATTGAAAATCTATACTCAGTCATGGTTACACCTGTTTACTGCATAACTCAGTTTTCATTACTCTGTTTGATGCATCTAAAAGTTGTTTTGGGCTGAATACCCAGTTTTACTTAGCGCCCGAGTGGCTTTAGAGGTTTATGAGTGAGTGCGGCCGAGAGCTTGATTTGTGAGGATATTTATGGGATCGGGCTGCACGTCACATCATGTTTGATATAGGCCGAGGGCCTGATTGATTTATGCCATGATTTGGCTTGATATAGCGCTTGGGTTGAAGGAGCCCCTACGAAGTCTATACATACCCCCAGTGAGTAAAAGTACCTACTGAGTGCGAGTGCCAAGTGCTGAGTGACTGGGAGGCATGAGTGATGGTGAGGTATGCCCGAGGGGCTGTTTACGAGTGATTGTGAGGTATGCCTGAGGGGCTGTATACGAGTGACTGTGAGGTTTGCCCGAGGGGCTGTTTATGATTTCATCATTTTTTTCTTACCTTGCATTGAGCCTTTGTTTGAAAACTGTTGAAAATTATATTTAAATGATTTTACAGGAATTGGGTTTAAACGAGATGTTTTGATTCAAACCCTGATTTTAAAAGCATGTGGTATTTTACTAAGATTTCATGATATGAACTTTACATGCTTATTTCTCATCACTATTGCTCAGTCTTTATTTACTGTTGTTACCTACTGAGTTGGCGTACTCACGTTACTCGCACCTTGTGTGCAGATTCAGGCGTATTTGGACACGGTAACGACTGTTGACTTTTCCGGTTGCAGATTTTCCCAGGGATTGTAAGGTAGCTAGCTGCCTGGCGATCGCAGACCTACTCTTCTGCCTCTTATCTTCCTTTATTTGTATTTAGCTATTTTCCAGACTGAGTTAGTCTTGATATTTTTAGACAGATTGTAGTAGATGCTCATGACTAGTGACACCCCGATGTCGGGCTTTTCTTTTTCGCACTTTTGTTTTGATCTGAACTCTCTTACGAAGTGTTTTATATTAAATAGCCTTGAAATGAAAATATCATTTTGATTGGAAATGAATCGGCTTGCCTAGTTCCACGATAGGTGCCATCACGACAGGTTGAGTTTATGGTCGTGAAAATTCTCCACCTCTTAAACATACGTTCGTCCTCGAACGTGCCAAGAATCTTTCTGAGGAAATTAATTTACTGACTGTATTCTTACACACAAACTCGCGTGAGATTCTATGTTCCGCAATTTAACATGATTCTGACAACTCCATCTCAGTTGAGATTACTTCTTTTATCGAAAAGGCCCGATTTTCATATCAACGCACGGTATTAGTCTCAATTGGCTATAGCAACTCATGCCTACGCACACATCAACTTTCTTGATAGTGTTGAAGTACTTCGAAATTTTTTCGGGGTGTTACATTGTCCCCCACTTAGGATCATTCACCCTTGAATGAGAAGTAGAGTCCGCCCTCAAACACAAAATATAACTTATCTCTTCTTTCGTACGTCTCAATCCCCCAAAGTTTATTAACTCCCAAATTTTTCAGACATTTTGGTAGAGTCTCCCCTGTAATTGGGCCTATCCACCTGTCAGAGTAACACCAAAACAACTCCCAACAACACATCCACAACCCAACAAAGCACCACAATGTATATATCAATAACACTAATCCCAGCATTACAAGCATTGCATAATCATAATGATATCAGGACATGGAGCACATCATATGTATGCCCATTACCACATCTCTGGTCTTAAAAGCTGTTCATAATTAATTCCAGGATCATCAATTAGCCTCATATTAATCAAAATCATGTTTCAAATTTTCACAACACTGACAACAGAATGTGAGGCATGAAGACCTCATAACTATTTACCCGACTTAGCGAGTCATAATTAACGCTGCCTGGGCACCCACCTTATAGGCTAAACTCAATGTTTACAACACAATTATGGCTAAATATGCACAGAAACATATACAAGAATTATTAAATAAGACTAACATGCATGAATCCCTATTTATACTATAGTACAAATTTAATTTCACAATGGGAGAATTTTTAAACTCATAAAAATTTTCACCACAAGGACCTCGCCGTTATATAACTTCCACCGCAGCGTGTAGCCTAGTTTAAATATTTTACATCATATATATAAATGTGAGGATCTCATCCTCAACTCCGAATCACTAGTATTTTGCACATTGTGCCAACTTAAATTTTCTATTTCCTTTCTTTCTTCTTTTCAATATATTTCGTAAACAGTTTTCACAGCGCATAATGAACCCTCATACCAGTAGGGCATATAATTCATAAAATTGGAATCAATTATTCCGAAACACATCAAAACTCACTGTAATGAATAATAAAAATTACTTTTGGACTTATAGCCCTAAATAGTGCACAAAATAAAAATGACAGACGCGGACTCACATCTTCAAATCTCCCAACAAGGTTAAACATATAAGTGGGTCACAAAATTACGAAGCTCACCCATAAGCGGAGCATAATAGAAGGACTCACTCAATATTCAGAACCGAATCAAATTAAGAATAGTGCTCATTTTATTGTAAATTAATTCATACCTGTAACGACACTATCTGGTGTATCGTCCTCCGCCAAATCATAGTAATTATATCAATGGGCCGGGCCTCCACCTCTTAGGCTCCCTCTACCTGTCTGTCCTCCACCCCTAACTGGTTGTGCCCGTGGAGTATTAGCTGTACTGGGGCCCATAGTCTGAGTGTTCTGATAAATCCACCCCTCCCAAGTCTGGGACAATCTCTCAAAATATTCCTAGTATCACCTCACTCATAACAGTTCCTCTGAGGTCGCGGTTGCTCGTACTGAGTCTTTGTCGGATAACTGGAATAACTATTATAGGAATCTCGTGCCGGTGGTGCATTGTAAGAACTTACTGGAGCACTCCGAGTAATCTGATGTGCGGACTGAGCTGGCCTACTACTCGAGCCTCCGTTATAATGAATCCTAGCTGAAGAGTAAAATCCACTCAATCCTCCAGAGCTTCGAGACCTTTTGGCATCCTTAGACTCCCTTTCCTTACCTAGAACATCCTCAATCTTCCTAGAAATCTCCACTACTTGTTGAAATGGAGTATCATTTTGCAACTCTCGATCCATGCATATTTTAATATCATAATCGAGCCACTCAATGAATCTGCGGACTCACTCTCTAACTGTAGGAACCAAGATAGGTGCATGACGGGCTAACTCACTAAACCTGATAGCATATTCTGACACTATCATAGTGCCCTGATGCAACCGTTCAAACTCTATGCGCCACGCATCTCAGAGAGTATGGGGAACAAACTCTTTCAAGAACATTTCCCAAAGTTGAGCCAAAGTTGGTGGTGTTGTATCGGCTGGTCTACCTTCTTCATAGATTTGCCACCACTAATATGCTGCGCCTGACAATTCAAATGTAGTAAATGCAACTCCGCTCACTTCCACAATACCCATGGTGCGGAGAATACGGTGACAGTTTTCTAGAAATCCATGGGCATCCTCTGTAGATGTGCCACTGGAAGTAGGAGGACTATACCTCTTAAACCTCTCAAGTCTCTTTTGTTCTTCTTCTGATGCCTCTGGCCTGACCTCAGGCTGGATCAGAATAAGAAGTTGTACCGATACTACACCCGAAACTTGACCAATGTGAATTCGCTTCTCTGGAGTATGGCCGGTAGGAGTCTTAGCTACTCCCCAAATCTGAGTCTGAGCTACTCCCCCAATCTGCGAAATATTTGGTGCAACAGAGATCAATCCCTCCAGTGTTAATGTACAAAACATACTCAGGAACTGTGCTAAAGTCTCCTGAAGTCTGGAGGTAAAACCAGGTGCTTCTCGTAACTGTCCCCCAACTGGAGCTACTGGAGGCTCCTCAACTGCTTCTCTGACAAGCACTCCAGTCGCAACACGTGCCCTTCCTCGACCTCTGCCTCGACCTCTACCTCGGCCTCGGCCTCTTGTAGCCCTAGCATTATGTGCGGATACCTGCTCAGCTAACCCGATAATACGTGTTCTCACCATCTATGAGAGAATAGAGATACAAAAGCTCAAATCCCACAATCAACAAATCCGCACGACAGGAATGAAAGAAGTAAAAATTTCCTAACAGTTCTGTAGCCTCTCGAAGATAAGTACAGACTTATCTGTACCGATTCGCATGACTTTACTAGACTCGCTCGTGACTCGTAGAACCTATGAACCTAGAGCTCTGATACCAACTTGTCACGACCCAAAATCCCACCTCAGGCGTCGTGATGGCACTTAGTCTCTAAGACTAGGTAAGACTATTTTATAACAATTCAAGCCAATTTGTTTTAATCAAAACTAACAGCGGAAACAAACATGAAAATCTCCCAAGACTGATAATATTGAGTCACGAAGACTAACTGAATACATAGAATGATCTCAAGGATCGAATACTCAATACTGTTTGATTAAAAATTAACAGTACAATAAAAAGACTCCAAGGGACTGCGACGACCACGCAGCTCTACCTTGAATCCTTACGATCCCTCTTTATCTCTGTCCAAGTCTGATATCTCCAATACCTGTCTCTACACAAAAATGTGCAGAAGTGTAGTATGAGTACACCACAGTCGGTACCCAGTAAGTATCAAGACTAACCTCAGTGGAGTAGTGATGAGGTACAGTCAAGACACTCACTAGTCTATTAACCTGTGCAATAAGATATACAAAATAATATGAAACACATAACAATAAGGGCAACACAAATCAACCAGTGATATGCATAGAAGGGCGACAAGAACACCAATAATATCGCTCAATAATTAATATATATATATATATATATATATATATATATATATATATATATATATAAGTACACCCAATTAAATCAAGTCCTTCAAATAAATATCTTTCACATATAATTCTTCCTAATAAATCTCTTTCAAATATAATTCCTTCAAATAAATATCTTTCAAATATACTTCCTTTAAATAAATCTCTCTCAAATATAATTTCTTAAAATAAATATCTTTCGAATGTAATTCTTTCAAATAAATCTTTTTGAATAATAATCCTTCCAAAAAAATATTTTGAATATAATTCTTTCAATTAAAAAGCCACCATGTGACACCTCATTTCCAAATCGTAAACTATGGGTCTCAGCACGCTTTCATATTTCCACGGCATCTCATGCCAAAATTCTCTATCACAACCGCACAGACAACTCACGTGCCAATATCATCATCATTTAGCCACGACACCTTGTGCCCTAATTTCATATCACAATTGCGCGGACAATTCATGTGTCAATATTATCATTATTTACTCACGGCACCTCGTGCCCATATTTCATATCATAATCCGCCTGGCAATGGTCACAAACCCCCAATTTCAACATAAATCAAACTATTGCCAATTTACCAACAACAAGACCAATTGCACAAGATATAAAAATAAACACAAGGAAAAATCACAACATCACATACAAATCACCAACGCAACAACTCCACATCATCACATATCATCCTTGACAATAGCCACCCTTATCTCTCTTATAGCCACCCTTATCTCTCTTGTAATAGCCTCCCTTATCCTTCCACTCTGACAATATCAATAGCCACCCTTATCGCTCCTATAACCACTCTTATCTCTCCTATAGCCACCCTTATCGCTCCGTCCAGACAATATCCCAACACACATAACAACAGTGAAATGCCACCCTTATACCCACATAATATCAACAGTGGAATGACACCCTTATATCCTCAAAATAACAACTCACACAATACAATAATTTACACGGCAAATTATCACAAAAACATAACAAAATCAATTCATATCACAATTTTTCAATGGTCACAACTAATTCCAAAGATACAACAAATCAATTTCTTTCACAACAAATATCCGAAGGCTCCACACAATGTGTAGGGCAACACCTTCATTAATACAAATTCTTAATAATTATATAAACACCTCTTCTTAAGCTCATTTAATAAATTATTTACAGAGGGAAAATTCATAATGAAATTAAATTCCAAGAAATATCAAACCAACAAAACTCACGGAATTACATAAATATTCAAGAAACAATCACATGAAATTGTCATATAAAAATAAATTCAACAAACAAGGATTTAGGCATGGCAAATAGATGATTTAATAAATGCCAACAATTATCCAATTTACTACACAATAATGCCTAAGACTTTAACCCAATAAATTTTGCACATATAAACCCGAGTACGTACTTGTCACCTCGCATACACGGCTTTTCACATTTCACAAATGGAAAATAAGACTCGATGCCTAAGGGAAAATTTCCCCACTCGAGGTTAGGCAAGATACTTACCTTTTTGAAGTTGTGCCGATATTCCAAAATCGCCTTCTTGCTTGAATTGACCTCCGGACCACTCAAATCTATCCAAATTAATTGTATAACTTCATTACATTTCATCGAAAATAATTCCGGATAATAATACGTCGACTTAAAAATTTAATCCAAAAAGTCAACAAAAGTCAATGCTCGAAATCTGACATAATATTTATGAAATCCGAACACCCATTCCGATATGAGTTCAACCATACCAATTTTATCAAATTCCAATAACAACTAGACCTCTAAATCTTAAATTTCCATTTTTTGGAAGATTTTGCAAAAATCTTGACTTCCTCCATTTAAAGCCGAATTAAATGATCAATATAATCATGGATTCATGAAATATAAACACTTTAGAATATAGAACACTTACCCCAACAAAGCTCGTGCAAAATCCCTCTAGAATCGCCCAAATCCGAGCTCAAAAAATTCCAAAACGAAATGAAAAAAATGACCAAGTTAAATCCTTATGTTCCTGCCCCGTTTCGCACCTGCGGAGTGCTTCCACTCTTGTGTGTGCTTGCTTTTGCGAGAAAACTCACGCTTCTATGAAAGTGTACTGCCCAGTCGACCCTCGCATCTGCGGAAGCATTTTCGCTTCCGCGAGAATCGCAGGTGCGAGGCAGTGTCCGCTTCTGCGCGCATTGCCGCTTCTGCGGTTACCTTTGCGCTTCTGTGCACCAGTTGCCACTTCTGCAGCCTTCTCAGCTTCCCCTCTTCAGTCACTTCTGCGAGAAGCATCTCGCTTCTGCGGTGGTCGCACCTGTGCCCAAAGTTCCGCTGATGCGATCTCAACAGCTGCTGCCATTTTCCAGCAGCTTCCTTCAAGTCCAAATTGCTCCGTTAACCTTCAAACAATCCACCCGAATCCCCCTAGACCTTAACCAATTATACCAACACGTACCAAAAATACAATACGAACTTAGTCGAGGCTTCAAACCACGTCAAACAATGCCGAAATTATGAATCACGCATCGAATCGAATTATGAGTTTTCAAATCTTTCAACTTCTATATTTTGCGCCGAAACGTGTCAAATCAATCCGGAACGACGTCAATTTTGCACACAAGTCATAATTGATGTAATGGATCTATTCTCATTTTCGGAATCGAAATCCTACCTCGTTATCAAAAATTCAACCTTCGGTCGGACTTTCCAAAAACCTTCTATTTTCCAACTTTCGCCAAAATGCATCGAATTGTCCTACGGACTTCCAAATCAAAATACGAATATACGCCTAAGTCTGAAATCATCATACGAAGCTATTGCCATCATCGAGTTTCCATTCCGGGGTCGTTTGCTCAAAAACTCACCGGTCAATTCTACACATTTAAGCTTCTAAATAAGAATTGTTCTTTTAATTTAATTTCGAATCTTACGAAAATCAAACTCGACCACACCCGCGGGTCATAATACATATTACAAAGCTGCTCGAGACCTTAAGTGACTGAATGGGGCATTAATTCATTAAACGACAAGTTGGGTCGTTATAGAATCAAAAATCAATTTTACAATACTATATACGTGTTTCTTTTTAAAACAAACTTATTGAGATTGGGTACACGCGCAACGCGCGTAAAATGAGCTAGTATATTTTCTCGACCCCAATTTCCCTCCGTAGGATGTCGTGATGACACCTAGTATCTACGACTAGGTAAGCCTAACAATAATGAAAACTGAATAGACATGAATTAACAAATTGCGGAAAATAATAGAACAAAAGATGAAAACCTTTCAAAACTGAGTCTCATACTACACACCCCAAAACTGGTGTGTCACACCCATAATCCCACTACATGCGTCGTGATGGCACTTAGTCTCTAGGACAAGGTAAGCCGATTATAATTACATTTCGAGTCATTTTTTTTAATTCAATACAAGAGTCAAAACCAACAACGGAAATATTCAAATAACCTCCCAAGGCTGGTAATACTGAGTCACGAACTCTAACTGAATACATGCAATGATCTCAAGGATTGAATATATAATATTGTTCGAATAAGAGTTGACAATACGATAAAATGGAAAGACTTCAAGGGATTGCGATGACCAAGCATCTATACCTTGAATCCTTGCGATCACGCTCTAACTCTATCGGAGTCCGATATCTCCAATACCTGGCTCTGCACAAAAAATGTGCAAAAGTGTAGTATGAGTACACCACAGTCGGTACCCAGTAAGTATCAAAATTAACCTCGGTGGAGTAGTGACGAGGTACAGTCAGGACACTCACTAGTCAAATAACCTGTGCAATATAGCAGTATACAATAGTACTGCAAAAGAACTAGCAATGATAGCAACAAAAATCAACCAATGATCTAAACAACAAGGAAAGAAGAATACCATAATTATTGCTCAAATGAATAAGGAACATAAGTACAACCAATTAATCAAGTCCTTCAAATATAAATATTTCACATATAATTCTTTCAAATAAATATCTTTCGAATATACTGCTTTCAAATAAATGTCTTTCGAATATAATTCTTTCAAATAAATATCTTTCGAATACACTTCTTTCAAATAAATATCTTTCGAATATAATTCTTTCAAAAAAATATCTTTCAAATATAATTCTTTAAAATAAATATCTTTCGAATATACTTATTTCAAATAAATATCTTTCGAATATAATTCTTTCAAATAAAAGTCACTTTGTTACACCTCATTTCATAATCATAAAACACGAGTATCAAACCACTTTCATATTTTCACGACACCTCGTGCACATATTTCTATGATAACCGCACGTACAACTCACATGCCAATACTAAAAATCTTATATTTTTCCGGCACCTCGTGCTCACATTTCATAACACATATGCACGGACAGTTCAGGTGCCAATAACATAATCATTATATTTTCCTAGCATCTTGTGCCCACATTTCATATCACATCTGCACGGACCGTTTACGTGCCAATAACATAATCCACCCGACAATAGCCACAAACTCACAATTTTAACTATAGACTAAAAAATGAACAAAGAAGAATTTGCAATAGATGAAAAAACTTATGAAAACCAAGACGGATTAAAAATAAAAATAATATTTTCAAACTTAGGCAGAAGATATAAAAAAATAGGAGACCAATTATACTTAATGATAGAAAAAGAAACAGCAAGATTAGAAGATAGCTTAACAGCTATGACAAGAATAAGTAGAGAAAATGAGGAAATTGATAAGAAAAAAGAAATTGAAATTATTAAGAAACAAGCAAGCAAAGAAATACAACAATTGGAAGAAACCAAAAATACAAAGATTATGGCATTAGAAAAAGAGTTAAATATGTTAAAAGCACTATATGAAAACAAGCAAAGAGAAAAGAATAAAGAAATAGAATTAACAGATGAAATAAATAAATTTAAACAAATATTACAAACAGAAGAAACTCTCAGAATTGAAGAAATAGATAATAATATAGATGACCAAGAGTCAGAATCAAGCGAAATAAGTGAAACATATACAGAACTTTTAGAAAATATAGAAAAAACAAAAAATGTAGAAGTAAATACAGGAGATGTAAAAATGGAAGAAAAACCTAGTACATCAGGTGTAAAAAATCCAAAAGGATTATACCCAAATTATTATACAGCCAATTATGAACAACATGATAGATATAATACACTATGGGATAGTAGATTAAATAAAAAATGGACACCAAAACCAATATCAGAACAATATAACTTTTTAGATTTAGATTGCGTAGCAGATATAAATAAAACAATCCAACTATGGATAGGATATGTATCTAAACAATTGGTAGATAATAAAATAGGAATGACAGAAACACCAGGATATATAGAAAGAACACTTATAGGAACGGTAAAATTATGGTTACAAAATTTAACTAGAGAAAGTATAGATACCTTAAGAAGCAATAAAAAATTTAATGGTGAAATAGCAACAACAAATATAGAAATATTATACAAATATGAAATAGCTATAAGAAACGAATTTAGTAGCATGACTACAGAAATTGAAGAACAAAATAAGGAAAAACAAATAAATAGAAACCTAATAACAAAATTAGCAATATGTAATATGTGCTATATAGACAAATATACTTGTGCATTTAGAGAATATTATTATAAAGGAACATATAATACAGAAGAGAGCAAAGAAATAAGAACTATATTTCGCAAAATTACCAGAACCTTTTAATTCTAAAATAATAAAAGACTGGAATGAAGCAGGATTAACAGATACTTTAGGAGCTAGAATAAAATTTCTACAACAATGGTTTGTACAAATATGTGAAAAATATAAAGAAGAAGCAAAAATAGAAAAAACATTAATAAAAAATTTAAGGTGTTGTAAAAACAAAACAGCACCACAATTTGGATGTACAGATAAATATTATAATAAAAAATGGAAAACAAAGAAATATAATAAATACAAGTCAAAATATAAAAATAAAAAACCAAGAAAAAGATATTATGTAAAAAATTATCAGAATAAAAGACCATTTAGACCAAAAAAGAAATTAACAGAATGTACTTGTTATAACTGTGAAAAATTGGGACATATAGCTAAAGACTGTAAAGCACCTAGAAACTTAAAGAAAAAACAAATAACTGAAATCATAATTGATGATGAAGAATATATGCAAATGGAATATATAGACTATGAACTAGATAGTGAAGATAGTGTATATGAAATATCAGATATAGAAGATAAAATAGGAGATGAAATAACTAAAGAAGATGATGAAACCTAATGACTGAAAAAGAAATAAAAATAATAACACGAGAAGAATATAAAGATGAAGAATCCTCAGAACAAAAGATTATATTTGATAATAGTATATTTGAACAAATAAAAGGAAAAGAATTAGACCTCAGTGTCGAAAAAATATTTGAAGTACCTACAATAAAAAATTGGTTCAAAAGACAAAAAGAAGAATACTACGTAGTTAGCCAAAAAGAACATATAATTGACTGTAAATATACAAAAGGAAAAGCCAAAATACCAATAATAAACAAAAGAATAATAAACAAAGAAATACAAGATATAAAGGCAAAAAACCCAATTAAATATGTACACCTAGGAGGAACTGAAATATTAATAAAAGCATGTTTTAGAGAAGGAATAGATACCCCTATAGAAATATATTTAGCAGATGATAGAATAATCCAACCTATAGAAAAAAGCATAATAAGTGCAATAAAAGGAAATCTTATATACCAGAAATTTAAATTCATAATAAGTGCCAATTATTCAATAGCAATAAACGATAGGAATATAGATAAATCATTAGTATTATACTGGAAAATGTCAGGAATAGAATTAACAACTGGAAGTAAGATATTTACAGCTAGATGTAAAAACTTATACGTTTTAACAACAAAACATAAAGTAGCAGCAAAAAATAAAAATAGAAAATCCATTTGAAAGAATAGTTACAGTTATTGATAATAATGAATATAGTTATAAAGAAATTGACATGGAAGAAGACTTAGAAATAGTAAAAGAAAGATTAAGTACATCAAGTATACCAAACCAATTAACTTATGAAACACCAACATCATCAAGGATAAGTACATCAAGAAGGGAATATATAATCCCAAAAAACTTAATAAGAAACACAAAAGAAAAAATAAATCCATACCATTACTATATAACTGGAATCATGGAACAAAGAAAATATCAAATATTAATAAATACAGGTCAAGAAGAAAATTATATCACAAGAGAATTAGTAACAGAAACTGAAATAATAACTACTGAACAACTATGCCCTGAATTACCCAAGGAATTAATAATAAATGAAGAAATAACAGAAAAAGAAATAATTATTGGAGGAATACCTTTGATAATACAATTTAAAATATATCAAGAAAACGAAAACGAAAATATTACATTAGGAATAAAATGGTTAGAAAAAGTAAAACCATACAATCTAGGAGATAAACAATTAACCATAACACACAAAGATAAGAAAATAATAATAAAAAGAACAGAAGAATGAAAATATATATACTCGCAAAAATCATAGTAGAAGGATATTATAATAGATACTATACACCAATGATAGATACAGGAGCAGAAGCTAACATATGTAAATATAATTGTTTACCAACAGATAAATGGAAAAAATTAAAAACACCTATGGTAGTAACAGGATTTAATAATGAAGGTAGTATGATTAACTACAGAGCCAAGAATATAAAAATACAAATATGGGATAAAATATTAACTATAGAAGAAATATATAACTTTGAATTCACTACAAAGGATATATTATTAGGATTGCCATTTTTAGATAAACTATACCCACATATAATAACAAGGACACACTGGTGGTTTACCACACCATGTAAAAACAAAGTAGGAGCAAAAAGAGTAAATAATAAACAAAGAAAAAATACAGAATGGATAAAAGGAAGTGAAAAAATCACACAAAAACTAGAAAATATAAATACAACTACTCAATTAGAAATTATTATATTTACAATAGACAAAGTAAAAATAATCCAGAATGAATTAGAAAAATTATATAATGATAACCCTCTAAAAGGTTGGAATAAACATAAAACAAAAATAAAAATAGAATTAATAGAAGAAAACAGCATAATAACACAAAAACCTTTAAAATATAACTTTGATGACTTAGCAGAATTCAAAATGCATATAAAAGAATTATTAGATAACAATTACATACAAGAAAGTAATAGTAAACATACAAGTCCAGCATTTATAGTAAATAAATATGGTGAACAAAAAAGAGGAAAAAGTAGAATGGTTATAGATTACCGAAACTTAAATGCAAAAACTAAAACATATAATTATCCAATACCTAATAAGATATTAAAAATAAGACAAATCCAAGGATATAATTACTTCAGTAAATTTGATTGTAAATCAGGATTTTACCATCTAAAACTAGAAGATGAATCTAAAAAACTAACAGCATTTACAGTACCACAAGGATTTTATGAATGGAATATTTTACCATTTGGATATAAAAATGCACCAGGAAGATACCAACATTTTATGGACAATTATTTTAACCAACTAGAAAATTGTATAGTATATATAGATGATATACTACTATATTCAAGAACACAAGATGAACATATAAGATTATTAGAAAAATTCATACATATTATAGAAAACTCTGGCATAAGCTTAAGCAAAACCAAAGCAGAAATTATGAAGAATCAGATAGAATTTTTAGGTATACAAATAGATAAAAATGGAATAAAAATGCAAACACATATAGTACAAAAAATAATCAATCTTGATGAAAACATAGATACAAAAAAGAAATTACAATCATTTTTAGGACTAGTAAACCAAGTAAGAGAATATATACCTAAATTAGCAGAAAACCTAAAACCTCTACAGAATAAACTAAAAAAGGATGTAGAATATGGATTTGATGAAAAAGATAAGGAACAAATAAGAAAGATCAAAATATTGTGTAAAAAACTACCAAAACTATACTTCCCAGATGAAAATAAGAAATTTACTTATATTGTAGAAACAGATTCGAGTAATCATAGTTATGGAGGAGTTCTTAAATATAAATATGATAAAGAAAAAATAGAACATCATTGCAGATATTATTCAGGATCTTATACTGAACCACAAGAAAGATGGAAAATAAATAGAAAAGAATTATTTGCATTATATAAATGTTTATTAGCATTTGAACCATATATAGTCTATAACAGATTTATTGTAAGAACAGATAACACCCAAGTTAAATGGTGGATTACCAGAAAAGTACAAGATTCAATTACAATAAAAGAAATACGCAGACTGGTATTAAATATATTAAATTTTACATTTATAATTGAAATAATCACTACTAACAAGAATGTTGTTGCAGATTACTTATCAAGACAAAGCTACCCAAACTGAACCAGATAATACAATGGAAAATATACTCTTAGCTATGACTACACTTTGTAAAAAAGTGGAAAGCATAGAAGAAGAGATACAGATATTAAAGAAAACAGCTAGTGGTCAGCAGCATGACTTGAAAAATGCGGAGATAAGACGATCGGAAGTCTCTAAAATTCCAGAGCTAGAAGGTGACGTTGAGAAACACCTAAAAACTCATAACAGTTTGTTAAATGCAGTTGCAGGAAGCAGCACAGCTAGCAGTTTATCTGCAAAGAAAAAGGAAGAAATTAAACCTAGATATACAAATACAAATATGAACAATCTATTTTCAAAACCATTCATACAGATCCAAAATACCCAGAAAGAAATATTCCTACCACCACAGATAAACACCTACAAAGAAAGCCTAAACCAAGCCAAAAAGACATACAACCATATAACCCGTACATATATAGACAACATATATAAAATACAAAACTTCCTAAACAAAAATCCAAGATCCCAAACTACCCAAAATCCAAATGAAGATTATATTACTCATTATCTAACAGGATATAATAAATAATAGCATTACCAAATACAAATGCAAAACTAGTAGCCACTTGCTATAATTACGGATTACTAGATACAGTATATACACAGACAGGACAAGAAATAGCTACCATACCAGAAGTATACAGAGCATTTATGCAGTACAAAAGAATAACCAAAGGAACACTATTCTATATACGATTCTATTCAGCTACAGCAGAGATACTATATGAAGAAATAAAACCCATCATACAAGTTATCAAGATCGGACTTACAAGAGAAATGCTAGTACCGGAAAAAATAGAAGAACAAGAAGAGATAGAATAAATAAATATTCCAGACTTTTATGCAAATAAAAGGATTATCGGAATATCCACTATACTAAATGAACTAGCAAACAACTACCTAAACCAGAATGCTATTTGGAGTTATTATTCAAGAGAACAGACAATGATATATTCAAACTGCAGAGAAATACGAGAACCAGATATGGAAGAATTAAGACAATGGGTCTTGAGTCTTTTGAAGCCAGAACAATCTACAACCACAAGAGCTATAAGGACAAATTTTATTTCTCCAGAATTATTAACAAGATATTGAAAGTTAATCAGTCACAAATATCCAGATCACATATGCTCAAAATGCAAAGGAGAAGATAATATTGTTCTAGACGTACAACTGGAATAAACAAGAAGAAGATTACTGAAGAAGAAGACGACAAGCTAGACAAAGAAATATGGCAGACAAAATAATATGAAAGAAATATTAGATTCCTTTCTTTTCTTTATGTTATTTTGTTTTTTGTAAAAGTCGTAAAGTAAATAGTAAGAGTCAGTTTCATGAACAGTAAAGGTCGTTCATGAATAGTAAGAGTCAAGAGTCAGTTTCATGAACAGTAAAGGTCGTTCATGAATAGTAAGAGTCAAGAGTCAGATTCATGAACAGTAAAGGTCGTTCATGAATAGTAAAAGTCATTTTGTAATATTATAAATAAGCCTTTCGTTTATAAAATAAAACAGGCTACATCTTCAGGCTAAGGGCTTCTCTCTCCTCTCTCTTCTCTTCTCACAAGAAATACTTACAGATAAAATACTTAAAGATAAAATACAGGAAAGCTATGGAAGATAAGCAAGCTATGAATCAGCAAGAAAATATGAAAGATCAACAAGAAGACACCAAGAATCTACAAAAACAGGTATGTAAGACTATAAACATGACTAGCTAAACTAGTATATTCCTGATAATCTCATACATGTAGATTATAATTATCCATCATATAATAGTACTGTTATAAAAATCATCTTGAGAAAGTTTGCCATGAAAATATGCTAAGAGTAGGTAAGCCCAGACTATGCATCCTAAAGTTGAAACCGGTAGGCAGAAGGCCGTTTAGGGGAGTAAACATGAGTTGAAGCGCTGTTAGGGTAACTGATTGAAGCAGAAAATCATGGTAGTGACCGGAAAAGATGATTAAAATAACTTATTATAATATGATGAATAAGGATAATAGACATAGAGATTAAAAGGAATATGTTTTAGCAAATCATATGATAAGATGAACACTTATCTAATAGACGACGATATTACCTATAAAACACTTATACTTTATATACTAAAAGACATTAATAATGATGTAAGAAGAATAATCTATGAAAAAATATTAGCCTTTGAAATAACAGAAATAATAGACCAAAATTGGACAGAACTAATCATACCAGAAACAGATTTATATGAACTAGACCTATATTTTGATAGCATATAATGAATCATACATATCTACAATACTGGCAACAAACTACAGAAAATATAAATTTACTAAAAAATCTAATAAAAAATAATATAGAAGACTATCAAAGAACCCAAGATATAGAATATATAGAATATGTATTAGAATACATATCAGAAATAATTAGACTAATTCCACTACAAAGAGAATTTTATGAAAAAGCTTTTAGATCAGACTAACTAACAA
This sequence comes from Nicotiana tabacum, assembly GCF_000715075.1. Lineage (NCBI taxonomy): Eukaryota > Viridiplantae > Streptophyta > Magnoliopsida > Solanales > Solanaceae > Nicotiana > Nicotiana tabacum. The sequence goes on along the minus strand of NW_027438270.1, from coordinate 105,257 downwards.
ATGAAATCAATTAACAACGAAAGGGACCCAAAAAATGGTACCTAGTTGTAGTAAAGCCATAAGCATAGATAACCGAGGCTATGAAAAAAAGATATATCAATATTCGTAAGTTCGACAAAGTACCAAGCGAAGAACGTTAGCATACCTATAGATTCCCAGAGGAACAACTTGTCATAGTACTGTATATGTACACAAAGTGAGGTCTAGATATTGGTTAAAAAGATGAAGGAAAAAGGAGAGAAGAACGCGGTCCAATCGATCTAAGAAGAACTGATAAAGTTTGGAGACATTTTGAAGAAAATGGGGCAAGATTCTAATATTTTCCTTATTTTATTCTACTATTTTATTAGCATCACTATATGTAATATCATCATAGAGTATGTTATAAACTCTATGATGATCATACAGTACTTAGTTCGTTCTTCTTCGTATTTTTTTCATTCTGGTTAGTAGGTAAGGCTATTAATGCCTCAGTAGGAATTGTGAGGTAAGGTTTAGTGCAGTATGTGCTTGCTTATCGCCTACGCCTTTGGAATAATTCTATACAGCTATGAGATCATTCGCCCTCGTGAGACTACGCCGGCAGCCTATTGAGGCTACGTCAAAGGGCATTGGAGGCGCAGATAGATGATTATATAGCAAAGGCATAGCGGCAAGACTACTGTGGCTTTTGTCCCCCTTACTTGTACTCTTCCTTTGTGGTTTGTTTCTTTTTTTTTAATTAATATATAAAAAAAACTACTAGGCAACATGCCTAGTGGTATATTTGATAAAAATAAAAGGGGGCTAGTTCCTCCACTGAATATTAGGAAAGATACATACCTTTCTGGAGTTAGGCCGATATTTCAAAATAGCCTTCTTGCTTGAAATGACCTACGGACAACTCGAATCTAGCCAAATTAATTGCATAACTTCATTAAAATTTATCGGAAACAATTCCGGATAATATAACGCCGACTTTAAATTTCACATTAAAATATCAACCTGAAAGTCAACGCGGGGCCGGCATCTCGGAACCCCGCAGAATTTTCACGAATCCAAATATCCATTCCGATAAGAGTTCAACCATACCACCTTTATCAAATTCCGATAACGAATCGACCTCCAAATCTTAAATTTTAATTTTTGAAAGATTTTGTAAAAATCCCAATTTCTCCCATTTGATTCACTAATGATTGATGAAAACAACCATAGAATCATGAAATATAATCACTTTCGGATATAGAACACTGTCACAACCCGAAATTCTCACCTTCAGGACCGTGATGGCGCCTAGCATTTCACTTGCTAGGCAAGCCAACATTAAAATAATCCTAACTATTTTTAAGCAAATTTAATTAAATATAAAGCCATTACTGAAATAAAGTGTGGAAGACCATAAATACCGAATTATCAAAATACATCCCCGAATCTGGTGTCACAAGTGCATGAGCTACTAGAATAATACAAATAAAGTGTGAATAAAATTAAAGCTGCTAGAAAGATAATTCACAGTTGAGATAAAATAGAAGGGGACTTCACAATTGCGAACGCTGTGCAATTACAATTCAAGTCTCTTCTGAGTAACTGAATCCGAGCACGTCTATGGTACACTACTGGGACCAACTCCAAAATCTTCACAAGAAGTGCAGAGTGTAGTATCAGTACAACCGACCCCATGTACTGGTAAGTGCCGAGCCTAACCTCGATGAAGTAGTGACGAGGCTATGACAAGACACGTACATACATAACCTGTACAAGTATATACAAATACAAAGTAACAATAATATGATAAATAATAATTTATAAATTGGGAGGGAACATGCAAAGGGGAATGATATAATAATTTCAGCAGTAGATGTATTACTAAGAAGTCAATTAATTCATCAACAATAAAATGCTCAAATGATCATACGAAAATGGCACGACACCACCCTTCGTGCTTTTACTCTCATTTGGCATGACATCACCCTTCATGCTTTTACGCTCACAAATGGCACGACAACACCCTTCGATCTTTTACACTCACAAATGGCACGGCAACACCCTTCGATCTTTTACACTCTTCCTTACCATGACAATGATATTATGAACAATTAAAATGGCACTACATCCCCCTTCGTACTTTTATACTCTTCCTTACCATGAAAATAATAATATAAATTCGGAAGAGTATTTAAATGCGGGGATATACACTTACCAATCAATTCAATACCAGAATACCGACTTCACCTTCAAAATATTCAACAATAATTAAATGAATAATAATTTCATAAATAATGATCAAATAATCAATAAAACTTAAGCAGGAATATCTTAATTAAATAGACAATTATTCAAAATAAACAAATTCCACCCGCATGCTTTGACTCAACCACAACACATAAGTACTCGTCACCTCACATATACGTTGTACCTGCATATTAAATCATGTAGACAATAAACAATAGAATCCTACTCCCTCAAGTCAAGGTAAACCACGACACTTACCTCGCTTTGATACCAAATTCAAGAATCCAATAATCATTTGCCTCGCAAATTCGTGTCCGAAATCCTTAAATCTAGTCATAAACAATTCAATATACTCAATACAAACCGTAGGAATCAAATCCATATAAATTTGCTAATTTTCTGTATTAAAATCTGAAATTCATCTAAAATATCAACAGTGGGGAGCATGTCTCGAATCTCAGAAAAACTTACAAAATCCAAACACCCGTTGTGAGACGAGTCCAACCATACAAAAGTTATCAAATTCCGATGTCAAATGAACTTTAAACTCTTAAATTTTCGTTTTTGGAAACTTTTACAAAAATTCCAATTTCTTCCTTCTAAATCCGAAATAAAGGATGAATATAGACATGGATTTATGAAATATAATTACTTTTGGTTATAGAACACTTACCCAATTTATCGTGAACTTGTTTTTTTTAAAATCGCCTAAATCCGAGACTCAAAACTCAAAAATGTGTAAAAATGGCTGAAACCCGATTTTATGCATTCTTCCCAGTTTTTTCGCATCTGCGGACTTATTTTCGCATCTGCGAGCTCGCATTTGCAAGAAAAATCTTGCATCTACGAAATGGCTTGCCCAGCATGTGTCCGCATCTGCGGCTGCGTGGAAGCACATAATGGAGCCACAGAAGCGGTGCCTTCCGCATTTGCGAAGGTTGAGCCGCAGAAGCGGTACCGCACATGCGCTCCAAAAGTCGCAGGTGCAAAAAACCAGATCCAGAACTGATAGTTTTTGCAAAAACGATCCAAAACATGTCAGAAACTCACCCGGGCCACTCGGGACCTCGTCCAATTATACCAACAAGTCCCGTAACATAATACAGACTTACTCGGATTCTCAAATCACATCAAATAACATCGAAATTACAATTCACACCTCGATTCGAACTTAAGAGTTTCAAACTTTTTCATTTACCAAAAATTGTGCCGAAACACATTAAACGAATCCAGAATGACTTCAAATTTGGCACACAAGTCATAAATGACATAACAGAGCTATTCCAATTTCTAGAATCGGATTCTGACCCCGACATCAAAAAGTCAAATATGTTGTCAAACTTTGGAAATCTTTAGCCTTTAAATTTCTAGTTTTCGTTAAATTGCCATAGCTTGAGCTAGGGACCTCCGGGCATATGCCCAAGTCCCATATTCTGATACGGACCTACTGGAACTGTCAAAATACTGATCCGGGTTCGTTTTCTCAAACTGTTGACCAAAGTCAACTTAATTGAGTTTTAAAGCTCTATTTCACATTTTAATCCATTTTTCATATGAAAACTTTTTGGAAAATTATACGGACTACGCACGCAAGTCAAGGAATGATAAATAGTGCTTTTCGAAGTCTTAGAACACATAATTAATTATTAAATTTAAATATTTCTGTCATCATATTTGCCACCTCTAAAACAAACATTCGTCCTCGAATAGAATTAGAAAAGTACCTGAGCTGGTGAAATGTGCTAACCGCTCGGAAGAATAGGTAACTGCCACTGGAATGAAATGTGCTGACTTGGTCAACCTGTCCACAATGACCCAAACTGCGTCGAATTTTCTCTGAGTACGTGGAATCCCAACAACGAAATCCATAGTGATACGCTCCCATTTCCACTTAGGAATTTCTAACTTCTGCAGCAAACCACCATGTCTCTGATGCTCGTACTTAACTTGCTGACAGTTCAGACAATGAGCTACAAATGCAACTATATCCTTATTCATTTTCCTCCATCAATAATGTTGCCGCAAATCTTGATACATTTTGGCGGCACCTAGATGAATGGAATACCTGGAACTGTGGGGGACTTCCAGAATTAATTCACGAAGCCCATCCGCATTAGGCACACAAATACGACCCTGCATTCGCAGAACTCCATCTTCCCACACAACAACCTATTTGGCATCACCATTCCACACCGTGTCCTTAAGGATAAGCAAATGAGGATCATCATACTGCCGCTCTATGATGCACTCAATAAAGAAGAACGAGTGACTGTGCAAGCTAGAACCTGACTAGTTCTGAAACATCTAACCTCACGAACTTATTAACCAAAGTATGAACATCTGCAGCTAACGGTCTCTCACTAACCGGAATATACACGAGACTGCCCACACTCACAGCCTTTCTTCTCAAAGCATCAGCCACTACATTGGCCTTTCCGGGGTAATACAAAATAGTGTTATCATAATATTTGAACAACTCCAACTATGTTCTCTGCCTCAAATTGAGATCTTTTTTCCTGAATAGATACAGCAGGCTACGATGATCAGTAAATACCTCACACGAGACACTGTAAAGGTAATGCCTCCAAATCATCAAAGCGTGGATAATGGCTGCCAATTCTAAGTCATGAACATGATAATTCTTCTCATGAACTTTCAACTGCCGTGACGCATATGCAATCACGCAGCCATCTTGCATCAATACTACACGAATCCCAACGCGAGATATATCACAATACACCGTGTAAGATCCTGAACCTGTGGGTTATACCAACATTGTTGCCGTAGTCAAAGCAGTCTTGAGCTTCTCAAAGTTCAACTCACGCTCGTATGACCATCCTAATGGAACACCTTTCTGGGTCAGTCTAGTCAATGGGCTTGCTATAGATGAAAACCACTCTTCGAACCGAGGATAATAGCCTGCCAAACCCAGGAAACTCTGGATCTCTGTAACTGAAGTAGGTCTAGGCCAATTCTGAACAGCCTCAATCTTGTTAAGATCTATTTTTATGCCTTCTGTCGATACAACATGCCCCAAAAAGGCAACTGAGTCTAATCAAAATTCACATTTTGAAAATTTGGCATATAACTGATTATTCTTGAAAATCTGAAGCACACTCCGAGGCTGCTGCTCATGCTCATCTTGACTGACAGAGTAAATCAAGAAATCATCAATGAATACAACTATAAAAGAATCCAATTCGGGATTGAACACCTGATTCATCAAATCCATAAATGTTGCTGGGGTATTTGTCAACCCAAATGACATCACTAGGAATTCGTAATACTCAAACCCAGTTAGAAAAGCTGTCTTAGGGACATCAATTGCCCTAATCTTCAACTGATGATAACCAGACCTCAAATCGATCTTTGAAAATACCTTGGCACCCTGAAGCTGATCAAATAAATCAACAATTCTTGGCAACAGATATTTGTTTTTGATAGTGTCCTTGTTCAGCTACCAATAATCTATACACATCCGCATAGAGCCATCTTTCTTCTTTACAAATAGTACTGGTGCACCCCAGGGCGAGACACTAGGTCTAATGAATCCCTGATCAAGCAAGTTTTGTAACTCCACCTTCAATTCTTTCAACTCCGGTGGGGCCAAACAGTATGGTGGGATAGAAATGGGCTGAGTGCCCGGAGCTAAATCAATACAGAAGTCAATATCTCTGTCGGGTGGCATTCCCAGCAGATCTGCAGGAAATACATCTGAAAATTCACGAACAACTGGAACTGAATCCATAGAAGGAACTTCCGCGCTGGGATCGCGAATATAAGCTAAATAAGCTAGACACCCCTTCTTGACCATACACTGAGCCTTCATATATGAAATAACCCCGCTGGTAGAATGACCAGGAGTTCCTTTTCACTCTAATCGAGGTAACCCCATCATGGCTAGAGTCACCGTCTTGGCATGGCAATCCAATATAGCGTGTTAAGGTAACGGCCAATCCATACCCAAGATGACATCAAATAGAACTGAATCATCTCTTTGGAAAACTGGAACTATACCTGTAATCACAACATCAGATGACTCCTCCTCAGGCCTAGCTCAAAAGGTATAAAATCAGGGCTGGGCCCCACCAATCTAAACTGCGTCCCTGGGACGACCTCTAACTAGTTGGCCTCTACCTATAACGGCCTGACCTCCACCTCTAATGGTCTGACCTCCACCTCTAGCTGACTGACCCCTACCTTTAGCTGGCTGAGCAGGCAGTGAAGCAACTAGTGCTGGAATCATAGCACTTGAACCCTGCTGCTGCATGCTGCCCTGAGACCTGGGGCAGAATCTAGCAATGTCCCTCAGATCACCATAAGTATAACAGGACCTCAGATGCTGTGACTGCTGACCCTGAAATCGTCCTTGTCGACATGAGTAACCACCTTGGAAACACTGGATCAGAGGTGCACTAATTGGAGCTGGTGGTGCACTGTAGGATGCCTGGAGCGCTGAATGAAATGGCCTGGGAGGATGACCCCTACCAAAATTACCCCTTCCTCCATACGAGGCACCACCGAACTGCCGAGGTCTGTTATCAGACCCCTGCCCTCTTTCCTGTGCAAGAACTATCTCGATCCTCCTAGCAATATTAGCAACCGCCGGAAAAGAAATCTCACTTCCGGTCTCCTTGGATATATGAAGCCTAATAGGGTGAGTAAGTCCCTCAATAAACCTCCTCACTCTCTCTACCTCAGTAGGAAATAAAAGGACAACATGACGGGTTAGATCCACAAAACGGGTCTCTTATTGAGTAACAATCATACTGCCCTGCTGGAGAAGCTCAAACTGCCTACGAAAATCCTCTCTTAATGTGATAGGGAGGAACTTCTCTATAAATAGTCATGAGAACTGCTCCCAAGTCAGTGTAGGCGACTCAGCTAGTCTGGTCAACATAAAATCTCCCCACCACCTCTTGGCGGTACTCGTCATCTGAAATACTGCAAAATCGACCCAATTGGTTAAACTATACCCATGTTCTACAGTACCTCATGGAATCAGTCAAGATAATCATGTAGGTCCTCATAAGGTGTACCACTGAAGTCAACTGGAAAGAGCTTAGTAAACTTATACAGTCTCAATAAGGCCTCAGAATATATGTCGGGCATATCACCGGCTTGTGCCGCACCAACTGGCTGAATTACCCCAACTGGTGGGGCTGCTGGAGCCTGATACCGTGGAGCCATCTGCTCCGGAGAGGGGGTAGTAGGAGTCTGTGCTCCTCCCCCAGCCTGAGAGATGGCTGGTTCCCCAGGAAATATACCATTTTGGGCCACGGCCTCCATAAGACTCACCAAACGGACAAGAGCACCCTGAAGCACTGAAGTAGCTATAAATCCTTCTGGGACCTGAACTGGTCCAACCGTTACAGTCTGAACGGGAACCTCCTCCTGAAGATCCACCTGAGGTTCTACAATAGGTGCTGCTGCTCGAGCTCTACATTGATCTCTACCTCCACCTCTGCCTCGGCTTCTCGAACGACCTCAGCCTCGACCTCTACCCCTGGTCATAGTTGCCACCGGGGGTTCTGGTCCCTGTCCATCGGTAGATGTATTACATGTTCTCACCATCTGTGCGAGAATAAGAATAGAATGGTTCAATCATCGATGATAGAATAAGACTGCACGATAGAATAAGAAAGAAGTGATGTGGTTCCTAAACTTCATAGCCTCTAGAAAATAAGTACAGACATCTCTGTACCGATCCTTCAGACTCTACTAAGATTTCTCGTGACTCGAGAGACCTAAGTAACCTAGTGCTCTGATACCAACTCTCATGGTCCGAAATTGCCACCTTCAGGACCGTGATGGCGCCTAACATTTCACTTGCTAGGCAATCCAACGTTAAAATAATCTTAACTATTTTTAAGAAAATTTAATTAAATAGAAATCAATTACTCAAATAAAGTGCGGATGACCATAAATACCGACTTATAAAAATACATCCCCGAATCTGGTGTCACAAGTGCACGAGCTATAAGAATAATACAAATAAAGCTCTGAATAAAATTCAAGCTGTTCGAAAGATAATACATAGCTGAGATAAAATAGAAGGGGACTTCAGAACTACGAACGTTGTGCAGTTACCTTAAGTCCCTTCTGAGTAGCTGAAACCGAGCACGTTTATGGTACGCTACTAGACCAACTCCAGAATCTGCACAAGAAGTGTATAGTGTAGTATCAGTACAACTGACCCCATGTACTGGTTAGTGCCGAGCCTAACCTCGACGAAGTAGTGACGAGGCTATGACAAGACACGTACGTAATAACCTGTACAAGTATATACAAATACAAAGTAACAATAATACAATAAATAACAATTTATAAATTAGGAAGGAACATGCGAAGGGGAATGATATAATAATTTAAGCAGGAGATGTATCACTTAGTAGTCAATTAATTCATCAACAATAAAATATGCAAATGATAATATGAAAATGGCATAGCACCACCCTTAGTTCTTTTACTCTCATTTGGCACAACATCACCCTTCATGCTTTTAAGCTCTCTGAAAATGACACGGCATCACCCTTTGTGCTTTTACGCTCATAAATAGCACGAAAACACCGTTCGTGCTTTTACACTCACAAATGGCACGACAACACCGTTCGTGCTTTTACACTCTTCCTTATCATGACTATGATATTATAAATAATTAAAATGGCACGACATCACCCTTCGTGCTTTTACACTCTTCCTTACCATGAAAATAATAATATACATTCGGAAGAGTATTTAAATATGGGGATATACACTTATCAATCAATTCAATACAAGAATACTGACTTCACCTTCCAAAATATTCAACAATAATTAAATGAATAATATTTTCATGAATAATGATCAAATAATCAATAATAAACTTAAGCAAGAATATCTTAATTAAATAGACAAGTATTCACAATAAACAAATTCCACCCGCATGCTTTGACTCAACCACAATGCATAAGTACTCGTCACCTCACATATACGTTGTACCCACACATTAAATCATGTAGCCAATAAACAATAGAATCCTACTCCATCAAGTCAAGGTTAACCACGACACTTACCTCGCTTTGATACCAAAATGCAAGAATCAAATAAACATTTACCTTGCGAATTCGTGTCCGAAATCCTCAAATCTATCATAAACAATTCAATATACTTAATACAAATCGTAGGAATTAATTGCATATAAATTTGCTAATTTTCTGGATCAAAATCTGAAATTCATCTAAAATATCAACAGTGGGGCCCACGTCTCGAATCTCGGAAAAACTTACAAAATCCAAACACCCGTTCCGAGACGAGTCCAACCATACAAAAATTATCAAATTACGATGCCAAATGAACCTTCAAATCTTAAATTTTCGTTTTTGAAAACTTTTACAAAAATTCCAATTTCTTCCATCTAAATACGAAATAAAGGATGAATATAGACATGAATTTATGAAATATAATCACTTTTGGTTATAGAACACTTACCCAATTCAAAGTCGTGAAAAGTTCCTTTGAAATCGCCTAAATCCGAGACTCAAAACTCAAAAGTGAGTAAAAATGTCTAAAACCCGATTTTATGCATTCTGCCCAGTTTTTTCGCATCTGCGAGCTCGCATCTACAAACTGGCTTGCCCAGCATGTGTCCGCATCTGCGGAACTTGAGCCACATTTGCGGCTGCGTGGAAGCACATGACGGAGCCGCAGAAGCGGTGCCTTCCGCATTTGCGAAGGTTGAGCCGCAGAAGGGGTACCGCACCTGCGCTCCAAAAGTCGCAGGTGCGAAACACCAGAACTGGTAGTTTTTGCAAAAATGATCGGAAACACGTCTGAAACTCAGCCGGGCCACTCAGGACCTCATCTAACCAACAAGTCCCGTAACATAATACAGACTTACTCGGGGTCTCAAATCACATCAAACAACATCGAAATTACAATTTACACCTTGATTCGAACTTAAGAGTTTCAAACTTTTCCATTTACCAAACCCTATGCCGAAACATATTTAACGAATCCGGATTGACTTCAAATTCGGCACACAAGTCATAAATGACATAGCAGAGCTATTCCAATTTCTCGAATCGGATTCCGACCCCAACATCAAAAAGTCAAATCTGTGGTCACACTTTGGAAATCTTTAGCCTTTAAATTTCTAGTTTTCGTTAAATTGCCATAGCTTGAGCTAGGGACCTCCGGGCATACACCCAAGTCCTAAATTATGATACGGACCTACCGGAATTATCAAAACACTGATCCGGGTTCGTTTGCTCAAAATGTTTACCAAAGTCAACTTAATAGAGTTTTGAAGCTCTATTTCACATTTTAATACATTTTTTACATGAAAATGTTTTGGAAAATTATATGGACTGCGCACGCAAGTCAAGGAATGATAAATAGTACTTTTTGAGGTCTTAGAAAACATAATTAATTATTAAATTTAAAGATGACCTTTTGGGTCATCACATTCTCCACCTTTAAAACAAACGTTCGTCCTCGAACGGAATTAGAAAAGTACCTGAGCTAGTGAAATGTGCTAACCGCTCTGAAGAATAGGTAACTGCCACTGGAATGAAATGTGCTGACATGGTCAACTTGTCCACAATGACCCAAACTGCGTCGAATATTCTCTGAGTCCGTGAAATCCCAACAACAAAATCCATAGTGATACGCTCCCACTTCCACTCAAGAATTTCTAACTTCTGCAGCAAACCACCATGTCTCTGATGCTCGTACTTAACTTGCTGACAATTCAGACACTGAGCTACAAATGCAACTATATTCTTATTCATTCTCCTCCATCAATAATGTTGCCGCAAATCTTGATACATTTGGCGGCACCTAGATGAATGGAATACCTGGATTTGTGGGGCCCTTCCAGAATTAATTCACGAAGCCCATCCGCATTAGGCACACAAATATGACCCTGCATTCACAGAACTCCATCTTCCCTCACAACAACCTGTTTGGCATCACCGTGCCACACCGTGTCCTTAAGGACAAGCAATTGAGGATCATCATACTGCCACTCTATGATGCGCTCATATAAAGAAGACAGAGCGACTGTGCAAGCTAGAACCTGACTAGGTTCTGAAACATCTAACCTCACGAACTGATTAGCCAAAGTATGAACATCTGCAGCTAAGAGTCTCTCACCGACCGAAATATACGCAAGACTGCCCACACTCACAGCCTTTCTACTCAAAGCATCAGCCACCACATTGGCCTTTCTGGTGTGATACAAAATAGTGTTATCATAATCTTTGAACAACTCCAACCATCTTCTCTGCCTCAAATTAAGATCAGTTTTCCTGAACAGATACTGTAGGCTACGATGATCAGTAAATACCTCACACGAGACACCGTAAAGGTAATGCCTCCAAATCATCAAAGCATGGACAATGGCTGCCAATTCTAAGTCATGCACATGATAATTCTTCTCATGAACTTTAAACTGCAGCGATACATATGCAATCACCCAACTATCTTGCATTAATACTGCACCAATCCCAACGCGAGATACATCACAATACACCGTATAAGATCCTGAACCTGTGGGTAATACCAACATTGGCACTGTAGTCAAAGTAGTCTTGAGCTTCTCAAATATCAACTCACGCTCGTCTGACTATCCTAATGGAACACCTTTCTAGGTCAGTCTAGTCAATGTGCTTGCTATAGATGAAAACCCCTCCACGAACCGAGGATAATAACCTGCCAAACACAGGAAACTCCGGATCTCTGTAACTGAAGTAGGTCTAGGCCAATTCTGAACAACCTCAATCTTGTTAGGATCCACTTTTATGCCTTCTTGACGATACAACATGCCCTAAAAAGGCAATTGAGTCTAACCAAAATTCACATTTTGAAAAATTAGCATATAACTGATTATTCTTGAAAGTACGAACCACACTCCGAAGATGCTGCCTATGCTCATCTCGACTGCCGGAGTAAATCAAGATATAATTAATGAATACAACTATAAAAGAATCCAATTAGGGCTTGAACACCCGATTCATCAAATCCATAAATGTTGCTGGGGTATTTGTCAACCCAAATGACATCACTAGGAATTCGTAATGCTCATACCGAGTCCGAAAAGATGTCTTAGGGATATCAGAAGCCGTAATCTTCAACTGATGATAACCAGACCTCTAATCGATCTTCGAAAATACCTTGGCACCCTGAAGATGATAAAATAAGTCATCAATTCTTGGCAACGGATATTTGTTTTTGATAGTGACCTTATTCAACTACCGATAATTTATACACATCCGCATAGAGCCATCTTTCTTCTTTACAAATAGTACTGGTGCACCGAGGGCGAGACACTAGGTCTAATGAATCCCTGATCAAGCAAGTCTTGTAACTTCTCCTTCAATTCTTTCAACTCCGGTGGGGCCATATAGTATGGTAGGATAGAAATGGGCTGAGTGCCCGAAGCTAAATCAATACAGAAGTCAATTTCTCTGTCGTGTGGCATTCCCAGCAGATCTGTAGGAAATACATCTGGAAATTCACGAACAACTGGAACTGAATCCATAGAAGGAACTTCCGCGCTGGGATTGCTAATATAAGCCAAATAAGCTAGACACCCCTTCTTGACCATACGCCGAGCCTTCATATATGAAATAACCCTGCTGGTAGAATGACCAGGAGTTCCTTTCAACATTAATCGAGGTAACCCCAGTATGGCAAGGATCACCATCTTGGCATGACAATCCAATATATCATGATAAGGTGACAACCAATCCATACCCAAGATGACATCAAAATCTACCATATCAAAAAGTAGAAGATCCACACTAGTCTCAAAACTCCCAATAGTAACCGCACACGAATGATAGACATGATCTACCACGATAGAATATCCCACCGGAGTGGACACACACACATGAGCACATATAGAGTCACGAGGCATCACCAGATATGAAGCAAATTAATGGGACACGTAGGAATAAGTAGATCCTAGATCAAATAGAACTGAAGCACCTCTATGGAAAACTGGAACTATACCTGTAATCACAGCATCAGATGACTCGGCCTCAGCCCTAGTTCGAAAGGCATAAAATCGGACCTGGGCTCGCATCTGTGAGCTCGCATTTGCGAGAACAATCTCTCATCCGCGAGATGGCTTGCCCAGCATGTGTCCGCATCTGCGAAACTTGAGCTACATTTGCGACTGCGCAGAAATGCATGAAGGAGCCGCATAAGCGGTGCCCTCCACATTTGCGAAGGCTGAGCTGCAGAAGCAGTACCGAACCTGTGCTCCAAAAGTCACAGGTGCGAAATACCAGAACTAGAACTAGTAGTTTTTGCAAAAATGATCTGAAATATGTTTGAAACTCACCCGGGCCACTTGGGACCTCATCCAATTATACCAACAAGTCCCGTAGCATAATACAGACTTACTCAGGGTCTCAAATCACATCAAACAACATCAAAATTATAGTTCACACCTTGATACGAATTTAAGTGTTTCATACTTTTCCATTTACCAAAACTTATGCCAAAACATATTAAACGAATTCAGAATGACTTTGGAATTTGGCACACAATTCCTAAATAACATAAATGAGCTATTCCAATTTGTAGAATCAAATTCCGACCCCGACATCAAAAAGTCAAATTGGTGGGCAAACTTTGGAAATCTTTAGCCTTTAAATTTCTAGTTTCCGTTAAATTGCCATAACTTGACCTAGGGACCTCCAAATTAAATTCTGGGCATACGCCCAAGTCCCAAATTATGACATGGACCAACTGGAACTGTCAAAACACTGATCCAGGTTTGTTTGTTCAAACTGTTTACCAAAGTCAACTTAATTGAGTTTTAAAGCTTTATTTCATATTTTAATCCATTTTTCACATAAAAACTTTCCGTAAAATGATACGGCCGGTGCATGCAAGTCGAGGAATGATTAATAGTGTTTTTCGAGGTCTTAGAACATAGAATTAATTATTAAATTTAAAGACGACCTTTTGGATCATCACAAACATTTATCCCAATGTTTCCCTTGAAAATCTCCTAAAAATTGCTTCTCCCATACTCTAAAATCGTCAAGAATGAATAAATATGGTGGCTCCTGAATATAAGCTTCTTCCGAGGCAAGGCACATCTCTGAAATGTGACTTGCCTCATTATTTCTAGCCAAAACAAAAGGCAGTACCAATCTTTAGTGAATCAATCATAACTTTCTGTACAAATGTCCAAATACTGAATGGTATATCTTTCTGGAAACGAGAATCAAAGGGCTACAACATTCATATTTTAATCATCTCCGAATTCATTATAGATTGCGAGATATAAGCTTCAAAAGTCGGCCGTGTGCATAAGATATTTCTCGCGATACACACTGCTGTAGCCAAAATCTAGCAATTAGAAATGGTCTGAACCACTCCGAAACTTACTCGAGCCACCCGGGACCCGTCTGAATATACTAACAAGCCCCATAACATAATACAAATTTAGTCGATGCCTCAAATCACATCAAACAACACCGAAACAACTAATCACACCTCTAATCGAACTTATGAGTTTGTGAAATTTTCCAAATTCTATATCTTGGGCCGAAACGTAACAAATCAATATGGAATGTCTTCAAATTTTGTATGCAAGTCATAAATGACACAATGGAGATGTTCTAATTTACGGAATTGAATTCCGATCCCAGTATCAATAAAGTCAGCTCTCGGTCAAACTTTCCAAAAATCTTCTATTTTCCAACTTTCGCCAAAATGCGCCGAATTGTCCTACGGACTTACAAATCCAAATACGGGCATACGCCTATGTCCTAAATCACCATACGAAACTATTGGAATCATCAAAACTTCATTCCGGAGTCATTTGTACAAAAGTAAAATTCCAGTCAACTCTTATCACTTAAGCTTCAAAAATAAGAATTGTTCTTTCAATTAAATTCTGAATCTTCCGAAAACGAAACTCGACCACACATGCAAGTCATAATACATATTACAAAGCTTCTCGGTGCCTTAAACCATTGAACAAGATGCTAATTCGCACAATGACAAGTCAAGACGTTACACGGTGGAACTGAGTCATAACCTCTACAGAGTATAACAATAGTAACTACTACATCAATGTTAAAAAGTATATACAACAGTAAATGAGGATAAAAGAAGGTGACTCCAAGGCCTGCAGAAACCGAGTAGGCATACCATGGAGTCTCCGATAAAACAGCTAGTAGGAATATCTATCTACCGGCACAAGCAGACATACCTGGATATGGACAAAATGATGTGCAGAAGCATAGTATGAGTACATCATAGCACCCAATAAGTATCAAACCTAGCCTCAGTAGAGTAGTAACGAGGCCAAGTCAAGACACCTACTACGATATGAAATAAATAGTATAAAATGAAATACAGATATAAAAAGGGAAGTAAGAAATAGCATGATTTAATACCGGAAATATCAATGGTAGAAATAGCATGAAAGAAGAAACTAAAGTAATACAAAGATCATGTACGGACTACAACTACTAGAATGATAATGTATGGAGCAACAAGAAATATTCCTTCCACGACACTTTGCAATATGAAATAACATCAAGAAACACAACGAGGTACCACCTCGTGTATAATAAAATCAAACCTATGTACCGCCTCGTATAATCAAGAATAACAACCGAGGTATCGCCTCATATTCACATTTCTTAATTTCAATCACAATCTTTCCTTATGCCGCCACGTGAGCCTTACATTTGAAAATAGGTTTTGAAAATAATTTTTCCGAAATAGCTACACCCACTTTATCCCACCTTATGACGCCGCGCGGCTTCACGTAGTTCCCCTACAAGAAATCACACACATAAGTACCACTTTATATCGCCACATGCACATCAACCCAAGCCTTGTACCGCCGCATGCGCATCAATATGACATCACAATAACAACTCCCATCACAAGTGCCCACATATCACAACTTGCCAACAACAATAATATCAATATTTTCACAACAATAGTCCATGGCTCCAAAATAACGTATACGAGAATATCAACAACAATAATAGATGGAAAATGCTGAATAGGATAGATGTTTCAACAATAACCAACAATTTCCACAACCTCAACATCAAATAACTCAACAATGAGAAAACAACGTGTAACCATGATATCAGATAAGACTAACTAACAATAAACAAAATAATCTTCAACAATAAGTATCAAATAATGGAAGTCAACAAATAAAGGGGCAACATGAAAAATTATTTCAACAATGAAGAGATAACACGTGACAATAAAGGGGACAACAAATTCAACTAAAGCATGGGAGCAATTTCGCAAGTAGGATGTAAGACAATTACTAAACAAGCCAACTAAGGTATTTAAGGATAGTCTAACACAATTAAGGATGATTTAACTATGCGAATTTAGAACATAATATGACATTTTAATTAAAGCATGTAAATAGTCTAAGTAGCCTACCGGTCAAATACTACGTACAACCTGTGAACCCACTCCTCACCATACGTACACGAATTTAACTTAGCGCACTTGAATTAAACAATACCAATCCCAAGGAGTAGTTCCCCCATACGAAGTTATGCAAGACACTTACCTCAATTAGACCAATTCAACACTCAAAAATAGCTTTTCCCTTAATATCCGACTCCAAACGACTCAAATCTAACCAAAATTGACTCAATATCATCAAACAATGCTAGGAAACTCAATTTCAATAGATAAAGTTAAGATTTTTACACTTTTTCCAAAAGTCAACAAAAGTCAACCCGGGGCCTTCCCGGTCAAAACCCGGGTCCAATGGCAGATTTCGTCTACCCATGATCCCACAAGTTCATATATGTGATTAGTTTCCAAATTCGAGTCCAAATCGACTCTCAAAACTCAATCTCTTATTTTTCAAAAATTTGACAAAGTTTCATAAATTTCTACTTTGCTTTACATGATCTTGATGTTAAAAGATAAGATATGTTGATGGAATATGATTACAAATCAATTAGAATCACTTACCCAAGGTTTATAGGTGAAACCCCCCCTCTCCAAATCGCCTCCTACCGAGTCTAGGATTCAAAAATGAGAGAATGGACTCATAAACCCCATCTCCCAACTATTTGATAAGTTGCAGATATCGCAATTGCAATATGGGTTCGCAATTGCGAACAAAGCCTCGCAATTGCGGCACTGAAAGCTTGTATCACAAGCTGCGTGAGGCTCACTTTGTATTGTAGCTAAGGTTAGATTCTGTATTTATTTAGCCATAGCATCAAGATGTACTTGCACATATGTGTTAGCATCAACCTGGTGAACACATGTCGATCTTCTTCTTTCAGCACTCTCATAAGGCCAATGAGTTGCATCATCAAACAACTCATCAAGAATTGTGACTATATCATCTGGAGTCTTCTTCATCAAAGGGCTTCTAACTTCATTGCTCAATATTCTGACGTCGGTGTCAATCCATCCCAAAAGTCCTGGAGTTACATCCAGAGTTCAATTCCGCTATGCTGTCACTTTCTGACTATTTCCTTAAACCTCTCCCAAGCTTCAAACACAGTCTCATTATCACTCTGGCAGAAGTTATGGATTTCTCTTCTAAACTTGCCCGTCTTAGCTGATGAGAAATACTTATCAAGAAATTTTCTATACATCTTATCTCATGTTTGAATCGATCTATTTGGTAAGCTTTGAAGCCACTGCTTTCCATCGTCTTTGAGTGTGAAGGGTAATGCCCTTAAGTAAACTGCATCTTGTGATACACCATTGTATTGCAAGGTGTTCATAATCTCCTCAAAGTCCATTAGATGGTTGTTTGGATCTTCGTCCACCTTCCCTCTAAAGACACAACCGTTTTGAAGGGTTTGGAGCAACCCTTGCTTCAACTCAAAATTATTAGCTGCAATTGGAGGTTGTCAAACACTGGAAGTAGGTCTCCCAGGCAAGGGTTGATGTTAATTAAGTTTGAGACCTCTCTCTTCTTAATTAGATTTTCTATGCATCTCTAATAGCTGCTTTCTCAGCATCCCGTGAAGCTTGTTCTCTATGTTGGGCTACTTCTTTTGCAGCCAAATCTACATTTTGGTCATCTTCTCATCAAATACACATGGCTTATAGCAAATGCACTTTAGGCATAATTTGCTACATTTTCCATCAATAAATCCCTCACCAATACAAACTTTTCTGCATTGTGCAGTTATGTACGGTGGTTTGACTATACTGCTTATTGCTTTGCAACTACTCTGAGCTTGCACCTCTACAATCATTCAAATAGCACTTATAAGTACATCAAAAAGAAAGACCGCACTTGAAAAATTTATGAGGTATTTAACTTATACACACGAACACAAATAATTTACCGTATTAGGTCTCTCCCAAAAGATATTTATAGGTAGCGCTCCACAAAAAATATGAAAAGAAGCAAGTCATGTAGCTTTGGTTTATTTCTTTTAAGCATTACTAGAGGATCAAGCATTGAAACATTCAAGCAAGCAAACATTTCTCTGTACTGGTGTCTCTCACTCTCGACACCGCATAGCCTTTTGTAATAGCTTTCATTCATTAATGCAATAAGTTTTCATTCTCACTTGCTCATTCCAGGTCTCTCAATTGCTCGCTACATTGGTTTTTTCGTACGGGACTAACAATCTCGTCTAGCGTACGGAGGGAACTTCAGTTGACGGACAACAACCGTACTAACATCGGTTTCTTAGCCTTACGTCACCCTTCCAAGGAATCTCAGGAAGGCGTCACGTAACTGTAACGACCCGACCGTCCGTTTTGAGTATTACAACCTCACCATTCCGGAGTAAATGGTTCGGGTCCGGTGAGGTTTTAGAATGAATAGGAACACTTAGTTCCAAGGTTTAAAGCTTAAGTTAAAATAGTGACCGGATATCGACTTATGTGTAAATGACCCCGGAATGGAGTTTTGATGATTCCAAAAGCTCCGTATAGTGAATTTGGACTTAGGAGCGTGTCCGAAAAATAATTGGGAGGTACGTAGTGGAATTAGGCTTGAAATGCCGAAAGATGAATTTTTGAGAAGTTTGATCGGGGAGGGGGGTTGACTCTTTGATATCGAGGTCAGAATTCGATTCTGGAAATTGGAATAGGTCCATAATGTGAAATGTGACTTGTGAGAAATATTTGAAGTCATTCCGGATTGATTTGATGTGTTTCGGCACAAGATGTAGAATTTAAAAGTTCAAAGTTCGTTGATTTTGAATTGAGGAATAATTCATCGTTTCAATGTTGTTAGGTGTGATTTGAGGCCTCGAGTAGGTCTGTGTTATATTATGGGACTTGTTGATATAATTGGTTGAGGTCCCGGGGGTCTCGGGTGAGTTTCGGACGGTTAACGGATCAAATTTGGACTTAAGAAAATGCTGGAACTGCTGCCTACTGGTGTGATCGAACCGACGAAGTTTTTTATCACAGGTGAGAAGCCGCATGTGCGTGAAATAAGCCGCAAAAATGGCCAAGAGTGGGACTGGGCAGTGCTCGCAGGTGCGAGGAATTTGTCGCATCTGCAAAGCCGTAGGTGCGAAGGTGTTGGCGCAAATGCGGACTGGGGCTAGCCTGGGGCGAAGGATTTGCGCATCTGCGAGCCCGCAGATGTGAGAAGGGCGCCGCAGATGCGAGGTTTTTAAAGGTTGGCATTGTCCACAGGCGCGCAAGGTTTTTTGCAAATGTGGATGCGTAGG
This sequence comes from Nicotiana tabacum, assembly GCF_000715075.1. NCBI lineage: Eukaryota > Viridiplantae > Streptophyta > Magnoliopsida > Solanales > Solanaceae > Nicotiana > Nicotiana tabacum. The sequence continues at coordinate 85,386 of NW_027438270.1, read as the reverse complement.
TGCGAAAATGCCTGGGTAGTGTTTAAAACGAGGGTTCCGAGATCTTTTCTCATTTTGGACATTTTGGAGCTCGGTTGGGCGATTTGTGGAGAGAGAACTTTTCACACAACTTGGGGTAAGTGATCTTAACTCCCTTGTGATTATATTCCATGAATTAATCTTCATTTTTGGTGTAAGATTATTGAATCTTCAAGAGAAATAGAAGAAAATTTCTATAATGTCAGAAAAAGAATCTTTCAAGTTTGAATACTGATTTGGAGTCAGATTTGAGTGAAATTAGTCTGGTTGAACTTGTAACTGGATGGGTTGTCGTACTTTGGGAATTTTGTCAGATTTTGACACGTGGTCCCCACGGGTGACTTTAGGGGCATAATTTCAGATTTTGTGGAAAATATTAGCATTTTGATATGTAATTAATTCCTATAAATTTTGTGGACTGAATCAAATTAATTGTGGTAGATTCGAGCCGTTCGGGAGTTGATACGCGCATAATGGGATTTTTGGAGCATTGTTTAGATTGCTCGACTTTGTATTTGGCTTGTTCGAGGTAAGTAACTCTTCTATTCTTGGAGTTGAGGGTATGAACCCTGAATATATGTATTTTGTGACTTGTTGGGAGGTGACGCACATGCTAGGTGACGGGTGTGTGGGCGTACACTATAGAAATTGTGATATTATTGTTTCTGTGAAATTTTATAATTAGATAATGGCATTTTCCATGCGGTTTTATGTGTTAAAGAAATTTAGCCAAAAAGCACATTAAAAATCATGTTGAGGCTTTGTGCCAGTATTATTGGAACCCACAGAGGTCATATTGCAGTGAATTATTGTGTCAAATTAAAAATTCATACTCAGTCATATTCATTTTATTGCATATCATATCTCAGTCTCTGTTGTTATTTATTGATACATCATATCATCATTTTTGGTCTATTTATCATGACATTGTGAGCCCGAGAGACTGGAGGATTGATGACTAAATGAGGCCGAGGGCCTGATTGTGAGGATGAGTGTGAATCGGGGCTGTCCGCCTGCAATATACTTTGTTATTATAGCACATGAGTTATCCGTGTAGCACGTGAGTTGTCCGTGTTGATTATAGCGCTGGGGCTGAAGGATCCCCTTCGGAGTTTGTACACACCCCCAGTGAGTTCAAATACCTACTGAGTGCAAGTGCCGAGTGACTGGGAGGCATGAGTGATTGTGAGGTATGTCCGAGTGGCACGAGTGACTGTGTGGTTTGCCCGAGGGGCTGGATATTAGTGATGTTCTGCCCGAGGGGCTGTTTATGATTTTATCACTGAGTTGCATCGCATTGGCATGCACACATGACATATAGGCATATAGATGTATTTTTCCTCATGCTGTACAACATCACATCATTCATGATTTCTCACACATTTTAACAGATGGGCATAGTGATGCATTTGTTTTACATGGGTTATCCGGAAGGAAAATGAAACATCCTATTTATTATTGAAAAGATTTTTGGAGAAATTTATTGTTTTCAAACTATTCATATTATTGGCAACTTCGGCAAACAATTTGGGTTTTCACTAATGTATTTAAAAGAAAGAGCTACTATTTTTGAAATTATGATTTGGCTGAGTATTTTATCGCTGAGTTACTTCTGGTATTATTTGCTTTATGTTGTTATCGATTGTTGTGGACTATTGATTTTGGACCCGACCTTGGTGGAAGCTCGTCACTACTTTCAACCTACGGCTAGGTTTGGTACTTACTCAGTACATGTGGAACGTGTTGTGTATTGTGATTTCCTCCTGGAAAAAAGCAAGAGAAAGGTTTCTAACTAAAATGGTATGTAAATTATTGATGACTCAAAGTTGATAATAAGATTCTTGTGCTTTTCACATGATGGCAAGATAGATGTTATGTGTTGTACGAAAGCTAGAATTTCATGTACAAGGTGGAAGTACAGTCTTGAAGAGAAGGTAATGAATGTTGGACAACATGGAAGGCTTCAAATAACTACATGAATACTATAACTACTTGGTGTTGTATGAGAAAGGGGCAGACTTCAGAAGGCGCATTATATTTTGACTTACAGATGTATAAATTAGTATTGCGGTACTCACATGATTGATAGACTGTTGATATTCAAATTTTGTCAAGTGGCACAAAAGAATTTTTAAAGTATTTCTCGTAGGATGATCGTTTATGAGAGAGGTGTTAGGAATTCGGGCGGTGGAGATGGAATCAAATATGGCGATTCGCGTGTTCTTTGGATTTGGAGATTGGGAGTTCCCAGGAGCAGATTGTTTCATGATTGTGGACTGTGAAGTTGTGGCCAGAGCTAGCTAGATGATAAAATGTTTCATGATTCAGTCATTATGGATTTTTGGAGGGATATTTATCTATTTATGGGTAACCCGAGTTGATTTGGGGGTCCATAGGTAGGCCCAATTAAGATGTTTATTCTACACCGAGCCGGAATGGTTGGCTCCATACTGCTATTATTGAGGGATGTGTCATTCGGTTGATGTTGAACTTATTCGTGCTCTCAAATGATCTGTGAGTTACTCCTTTATGCTACGAGGAGTTGTGATTCATTGGTTATGTGCACAGATGGTCGTTCTATTTGAGCTTTATAGCAGAATTTGAGTGTGATGAGTATTTGGGTATTGCATGATCGATAGAGTAATGGTTATGTCCTTTTAGGTTATTTGTTGTATTTTTGTCATTTGCCTCTCCGTCGTTATTAATTTGGAGCAGGGTGGCTCGGGGTATATAATATGAACCTCGTGTTAGAATCGGGTGATGGTTCTACGGTGGATGATGAATTTTTAGCGTTTTGTTATGGCGGTACTTGTTAATCTGGCGGGACAATTCTCTCATTTGAGTCATTTTTCATGACTGGGTACATTTGAATTGTTGTGTATTGGTGCACGGATGGCACGAGAAAGGTTTATAACTAAAATGGTATGTAAATTATTGATGACTCAAAGTTGATAATGAGATTCTTGTGCTTTTCACATGATGGCAAGATAGATGTTATGTGTTGTACGAAAGATAGATTTTCATGTACAAGGTGGCAGTACAGTCTTGAAGAGAAGGTAACGAATGTTGGACAACATGGACGATTTCAAATAACTAGACGAATACTATTACTACTTGGTGCTGTATGAGAAAGGGGCAGACTTCAGAAGGCGCATTGTAAATTGACTTACAGATGTATAAATTAGTATTGCGGTACTCACATGGTTGATATACTGCTGATACTCAAATTTTATCAAGTGGCACGGAAGAATTTTTAAAGTATTTCTCGTGGGATGATCGGTGGATATGGAATCAAATATGGCGATTCGCGTGTTCTATGGATTTGGAGATTGGGAGTTCTCAAGAGTAGATTGTTTCATGATGGTGAATTGTGAAGTTGTGGCCAGAGCTAGCTAGATGATAAAATGTGTCATGATTCAGTCATTATGGATTTTTGGAGGGATTTTTATCTATTTGTGGGTAACTCGAGTTGATTTGGGGGTCCATAGGTAGGCCCAATTAAGATGTTTATTCTACACCGAGCCGGAATGGTTGGCTCCATACTGCTATTATTGAGGGATGTGTCATTCGGTTGATGTTGAACTTATTCGTGCTCTCAAATGATCTGTGAGTTACTCTTTTATGCTACGAGGAGTTGTGATTCATTGGTTATGTGCACAAATGGTTGTTCTATTTGAGCTTTATAGCAGAATTTGAGTGTGCTGAGTATTTGGGTATTGCATGATCGATAGAGTAATGGTTATGTCCTTTTAGGTTTTGTGTGGTATTTTTGTCATTTGCCTCTCCGTCATTATTAATTTGGAGCAGGGTGGCTCGGGGTATATAATATGAACCTTGTGTTAGAATCGGGTGATGGTTCTACGGTGTATGATAAATTTTCAGCGTTTCGTTGTGGCACTACTTGTTAATCTGGTAGGGCAGTTCTCTAATTTGAGTCATTTTCTATGACTAGGTACATTTGAATTGTTGCGTATTGGTGCACGGATGGCACGAGTTGTGGCTCTGAGTTATATTAGTGCGGCATGTCTATGGAACAGTTGTGTTAAGTAATATAAGGCCATTGGACCTAGAATGGGTACTATCAGGTTTGATTTCGGTATATTCTGGAGTATAATATTGAAAGTCGGCTCAAAAAGGGATTATGGTTCTAGTTGGGGCGAGAGGGCTCTGTGACTTGTTGATCTGGTAAGTGGTCATGAAATTTCGCGTGTTTCTTTTATTATCAACAGTGTACGAAGGTTTTGGGATGAGGTTTGGTTATATGTGAGTTTAATACTAGTATGCGGTTGGTTTTGGAGTAGTCACTGCGATCAGGAATGGTGCTACGAGCATGCGAGTTGTGTAATATGTTGGTTGATTATAGTTATAGCTCGATGCAACTTGTTCGGACTTATACGGTGTGTAAATGTAAGATTTGTGTCTTGAAAGAAATTCTAAAGGTTGGAAATTAAACTCCACGATTTATGGGCTAAGGTTAAATTAATGATTTTCAGTTGCATTGTGTAGTCACGCTCATATGGAATAGGGTGTCATGGGTTCACCCCCAAGTACATGTGTGGTAAGATGGAACAGTGATTTGATGGCTTAGAAACAACTCTTGGCACGTTCGTACGTTCGAGGACGAACGTATGTTTAAGTGGGGGAGAATGTAATGACCCGGCCATTCATTTTGAGTATTACAACCCTGCTTTCCCCTTTACTGCTCAAATTGTACTTTACAGTTGTTGTGTGAATTGCCGGGGTAAATGGTTCAGGTCCGGTGAGGTTTTGGAATGAATTGGAACACTTAGTTCCAAAGTTTAAAGCTTAAGTTAAAAGAGTGACCGGATGTCGACTTATGTGTAAACGACCCCGGAATGGAGTTTTGATGATTCCAATAGTTCCGTATGGTGATTTTGGACTTGGGAGCGTGTCCGAAAAATTATTGGGAGGTACGTAATGGAATTAGTCTTGAAATGACGAAAGATGAATTTTTGGGAAGTTTGACTGGGGCGGTTGACTTTTTGATATCGAGGTCAGAATTCAATTCTGGAAATTGGAATAGGTCAATAATGTGAAATGTGACTTGTGCGCAAAATTTGAACTCATTCCAGATTTATTTGATGTGTTTCGACACATGATGTAGAATTTGAAAGTTCAAAGTTTGTTGATTTTGAATTGAGGAGTAATTCGTCGTTTTGATATTTTTAGGTGTGATTTGAGGTCTCGAGTAGGTCCGTGTTAAGTTATGGGACTTTTTGATACATATGGTTGAGGTTCGGGGGCCCCCGGGTGAGTTTCGAATGGTTAACAGATCAAATTTGGACTTAAGGAAATGCTGGAACTGCTGCCTACTGGTGTGATCGCACCTGTGAAGATTTTTATCGCAGGTGCGAAGCCACATGTTCGTGAAATAAGCTGCAGAAGCGTCCAAGAGTGGGACTGGGCAGTGCTCGCAGGTGCGAGGAATTTTCCGCATCTGCGAGGCCGCAGGTGCGAAGGTGTTGGCGCAGATGCGGACAGGGGAGTTTTGTCAGATTTTGACACGTGGTCCCCACGGGTGACTTTAGGGCCGTAATTTTGGATTTTGTGGAAAATATTAGCATTTTGATGTGTAGTTAATTCCTATAAATTTTGTGGATTGAATCAAATTAATTGTGGTAGATTCGAGCCGTTCGGGAGTTGATACGCGCATAATGGGATTTCTGGAGCAATGTTTTGCTTGCTCGACTTTGGATTCGGCTTGTTCGAGGTAAGTAACTCTTCTAATCTTGGAGTTGAGGGTATGAACCCTGAATATATATATTTTGTGAATTGTTGGGAGGTGACGCACATGTTAGGTGACGGGTGTGTGGGCGTGCACTAAAGAAATTATGACATAATTGTTTATGTGGAATTTTATAGTTAAATAATCTTGGCATTTTCCATTTGGTTTTATGTGTTAAAGAAATTGAGCCGAAACAATATTAAAAATCATGTTGAGGCTATGTGCTAGTATTATTGGGACCCACTGAGGTCATATTGCTATGAATTATTGTGTCAAATTGAAAATTTATACTCATTCATATTCATTTCATTGCATATCATATCTCAGTCTCTGTTGTTATTTATTGATACATCATATCATCATATTTGGTCTATATTTCACGACATTGTGAGCCCGAGAGACTGGAGAGATTGATGACTGAGTGAGGCCGAGGGCCTGATTCTGAGGATGAGTGTGGATCGGGGTTGCCCGCCTGCAGCATACTTTATTATTATAGCACGTGAGTTGTCCATGCAGATTATAGCGCTTGAACTGAAGGAGCCCCTCCGGAGTTTGTACACACCCCAGTGAGCGCAGGTACCTACTGAGTGCGAGTGCCAAGTGCCGAGTGCCGAGTGACTAGGAGGCATGAGTGATTGTGAGGTATGCCCGAGTGGCACGAGTGACTCTGAGGTTTGCCCGAGAGGCTGTTTATGATTTTACTACTGAGTTGCATCGCATTGGCATGCACACATGACATACAGACATAGAGATGTATTTTTCCTCATGCTGTACAACATCACATCATTCATGATTTCTCATACATTGTAACAGATGGCATAGTGATGTATTTGTTTTACACGGGTTATCCGGAAGGAAAATGAAACATCCTATTTATTATTGATAAGGTTTTTGGAGAAATTTATTGTTTTCAAACTATTCATATTATTGGCAACTTCGGCAAACGATTTGGGTTTTCACTGATGTATTTGAAAGAAAGAACTACTATTTTTGAAATCATGATTTGGCTGAGTATTTTATCCCTGAGTTACTTCTGGTATTATTTGCTTTATGTTGTTATGGATTATTATGGACTATTGGTTTTGGACTCGACCTTGGTGGAAGCTCGTCACTACTTTCAACCTACGGTTAGGTTTGTTACTTACTCAGTTCATGGGGTCGGTTATACTGATACTACACTTCTGCATATTGCGTGCAGATGTTGGCTGATGTTGTTGCTGTATTCGATGGTTGCAGGATTTTGAAGATGTATCTGCGTTCTTGTTGTAGCTGCCTCTTGTTCAGGGTAGCCTTAGATTTATAAAAATTCTGTTTATGTATTATTCAAACAGACTATGTATTTATTTCATTTTCGCTTTGTATACTCTATTCTTAGAAGCTCATGATTTGTACTACTAGTTCTTGGGGATTGTATAAGATTAAGACCTTTGTTTACTTAAATTTCTTTAATAATTTTTATTGGAATTGGATAGTTGGTAATTATCTTACCTAACGGGTTGGGTTAGGTGCCATCACGACTGGTTGGATTTTGGTTCGTGACAGTAACAGTAAATAGAATATTACCACATATAACAGAGACCCGATAGTATAAAGAAATATTACACTATCAGAGTATATAAGTTAAACTTTTGTACTTGAGGGACTGCATAACAAGAAATAGAATTAAACTTCACATAATTTCCATTATTTTTTATTATGTTTTAGAGGAACAAATTAATGGAGACAAACCATAGGCAACAAACAACATCATTGCCAAGACTACAAATGCCATGAAACACAAGGAGCGAGCCATAATAATAAGAAAGATTGCAATTTAGAGTTGTGAATGAACACTAACACAATAGAGGTATTTATAGGCAATGAAATAAGTGTGGAAAAGCTTTTACTTATCGTTTTAAGCAAAGAAGAAAAAGAAAAAAAGAGTAGAAAAATTTAGTGGTCCAATAAATATGTGAAGCAAATGGAGATAAATCAATAACACATTTTCCTTATGTTCATAAACCATGTTGTCATGATCCAATTTCTCCTATCGGCAATGATGGAGCCCAACGTTGCCGCTAGGCAAGCCAACGGTGAACTAGCCATGTATTTATTCTTTTTAATAATTCTAAAATAGTTGATTTTTAATTATTAATTAGTAAATGAGAAGTGAAAAATTTGATAAAGTAAAGTGCAAACTAATAAAAGAGCAAGTATGGTGAAATAAATACTCAAAAGCCATCAAGTGTCTACTAGCATATTTTCAAGATCCGGTGTCACAAGTATATGAGCAACTAGTAGAATATACAAAATACCTATACTATTGTCTGAAATGAGATAGATAGAAAGTAAATACAAAAGAGAGAGACTGCGGATGCTGCAGAATAGACTCAGAAAGTAGCTCACCACTATGCCTCAGGATAGCGGGGGTGCGCGCCTGAGTGAACACCAGATGCACCTGCCTTAGATCCTGCACAATTGCTGCAAAAGTGTATCAGAGAACATAAACAACATGTACCCATTAAGTATCCAGTCTAACCTCGAAGAAGTAGTGACGAGGGGTCGACAACGATACTTACTATGGGCCAACAATACAATATAGAAATTCTAAATAGACATGGAATATGTGAATAATAATAATAACATAATAGCAAGCAGCGAATAAATGATTCTTTAACTGATAGTAAATTCCAAAAATATCTAACTAACACATACTAACTCCAAATCAATTTCGGGCCAATAAATAAATTATAACCTCACAAGTCATGAAAATAATATAAAGTGTATTCGGGCTCCAAACATTAACATGCACGATTTATGCCGAGGTCGCACGACCCGATCCAGAATAATGTGTACACTGCCAAGGGTCGAGCAGCACAAAACATAGATGCATCTATTATACTGTCGAGGCGTTAAGCCCGCTCCACAAGAAGAGAGAATACTCTATGAACATCCGATTTAAAAAATATCACAAGACTAATACACAAGGAAGCACAATTTATATTAACAGTTAAATAACCCTCCAAAAACTCAAAGTAAGTGAAATTCGGCCTTTACGAATCCTTTATCAAATTTCAATATAATTTAGGCACTTAAATTAACAAGTAGAGTGCAAACAATTCAAGTATTTCATGATTTGGATCCTAAAACTAACCGTACTTAAGTATGATTATTTGCTACGCACGGACTCTCGTCACCTCGTGCGTATGTAGCCCCCATAATTAGAAGCAAATAGTAATTTAAAATACCTATGGGTAAATTCCCTCTTACAAGGTTAGGAAAGAGACTTACCTCGTCTCAAAGTTCAGTTTCCGGCCCACGAATTCACTCTAAAGCCTCAACTTGGTGCCGAACAATCTAAAACTAGCCAAATATTACATAAATTAATCAATATACGCTCACAAGTTCATAATTTAGCTATTAGAGTAATTACCCAACCCCAAATGGGAAAATTCCTAAAATTCACCCCGAGCCCATGTGCCCGACTTTCGGGACTTTTCGAAGATAAATGTTACCCATAACCTCAGGAACTCAAATACATAATTTCTACCCAGTTTCATAATTATTTTCATGGTTAAATCTCATTTGTTTTTTTTTAATCAAAACTTAGGTTTTTCAACTAAACCCATAATTTCTCTAATTTATATGTTAAGAATTTACCCAAAATGCATGTATTAAACTCATATTGTTTAGAAATTACTTACCTCAAAGTGCTAGGTGAAAACCCTTCTTCAAAGAGCTCTTAAATCGCCCAACAAGTGAATGAAATGAGCCAAAAAGCCTAAGTCCTGACATTTAATGAATCTCAATTCCCCACCGATTTTCGCTTTTGCGGACCTTGGGTCGCACCTGCAGAGAATCCATCGCAGGTGTGGTCCTCGCCCAACATAGCCAAGTCTAATTCTGTGTAGCTGGTCCGGATCTTCGCACACGCGCCTGCGGATAGTCGCCCGCTCCTGCCTAGCCCGCACCAGTGACCACCTTCCTCGCACCTGCTAGCTCGCAGGTGAGGTAAGCCCTCCACTTCTGCAACCCTTGGACAACTTGCTCTAGGCCTCTTATACGGTTGATGGGCCACTTCTGCGAGGTTGCACCTGCGGTCAAAAACCTCGCAGGTGTAAACACACAAGATTCGGAGCACCAACAGCTTCCCCAAGTCCAAATTCTAAGTCCGATTCCAATTCATTTTGCATCCGGGGACCCCGTCCAATTACACTCACACATCCAACAACATAATATGGACCCTCTCACACGATCGAAACATCAAAATAACATCTAGAACTTCAAATCGGACACCAAAATCATGAATCAAATTATGAAACTCAAACACTTCTAGATACACTTCCGTGCGTCTGATTCCTATCAAATCGACTCGTAATGACGCCAAATCCTATGTGTAAGTCACAAATCACCATACAGAACTATTACGCTGCTCGAAATCCCAAACGGACCTCGATAATACCAAAACCTACTCCAAACCAAACTTAAAGAACTTGAAAAACCTTTAATGCGCAAACGTTCAATATTAAGCGCTGAAATGCTCCCGGGTCATCCGAAACCCGATCCGAACATACGCCCAAGTCGAAAATTATCATACGAACCTATTGGAACCATCAAATGCTAGTTATGAGGTCGTTTACTCAAAACATTGACTCAAGTCAAACTTAACTATTTTAAGCCAATATTAAGGAATTAAGTGCTCCGATTTCAACCTAAACCCTTCCAAACCCGAACTAAATATCTCCTCAAGTCATAAAATAGTAAAAGCACATACGGATAGTCTTAATTAGGGGAAGGAGAATCTAGAAAGTAAAACGACCGGTCGGATCGTTGCATTCTCCACCTCTTAAATAAACGTTCATCTTTGAACGGGTCTAGGATCATACCTGGCGTGCCAAATAGGTGTGGATATCTGCTCCGTATGTCCTCCTTGGTATCCCAAGTCGCCTCCTTGACTGGTTGACCCCTCCACTGAACCTTTACCATAAAAATCTTCTTGGACCTCAATTGGCGAACTTGCCTGTCAACAATGGCAACTGACTCCTCCTCTTAACCCAGGCTCTCATCTAGATGAATCGTGTTGTAGTCTAACACGTGCGACCTGCAAGCATGATACTTTCGGAGCATAGACATGTGAAAATCAGGATGAACTTTGGATAGACTGGGAGGTAAATCAAACTCATAAGCAACCTCTCCAACTTGTCTCAAAACCTTAAATGGGCCTATAAACCTTGGGCTCAACTTTCCCTTCTTCTCGAACCTCATGATTCATTTCATTGGTGAGACTTTCAAGAGAACCTTCTCGCCTACCATAAATGATAAACCACGTGCCTTCTAATCCTCGTAACTCTTCTGTCTGGACTGTGTTGTGCGAAGTCGCTCCTGAATCAACTTCATTTTCTCCAAGGCATCATTCACTAAAGCAGTGCCATATAACCTAGCCTCGTTAGGCTTAAACCAACCGATGGGTGAATGATATCGCCGACCATAAAAGCCTCAAATGGAGCCATCTCGATGTTGGACTGATAACTGTTGTTATAAGAAAACTCTGCCAAAGGCAAGAATCGATCCCACTGCCCTCCGAAGTCAATCACATATGCTCTGAGCATATCCTCCAAGATCTGAACTGTCAGCTCCGACTTTTCGTCGGTCTGCGGCTGAAAGGATGTGTTGAGCTCTTCCTGAGTCCCCAACTCACTCTGTACTACCCTCTAGAAATACGAAGTAAACTGAGGGCCTCTATCTGATATGATGGAAACAAGCACACCATACAACCGAACAATCTCCTGGATGTAAATTTGGGCCAATCTCTCTGAAGAATACATAGTCGCAACCGAAATAAAGTGTGCCGACTTAATCAACCTATCGACAATGACCCAAACTGCATCAAACTTCCTCAAGGTTCGCGGCAACCCAACTACGAAGTACATAGTAATGCGCTCCCATTTCCACTCAAGTATAACTATCTTCTAGAGTAGGCCACCTGGCCTATGATGCTCATACTTAACCTCCTGGCAATTTAGGCACTTCGCTACATACTCAACTATGTCCTTCTTCACCCGCCGCCACCAATAATGCTACCTCAGGTCGCGATACATCTTTGTAGCACCTGGGTGAATAGAATACCGAGAACTGTGTGCCTCCTCTTGGATCTTCTCCCTCAATCCATCAACATTAGAGACACATAGGCAATCATAGAGTCGCAGAACACAATCCTCACTTATAGCAACCTCCTTGGAATAACCTATTAGTACCGTCTCTCTCAGAACCAACAAGTGCGGATCGTCGAATTGACGAGCCTTCATCTGCTCAAATAATGAAGAGTGAGCGACAACGCATGCAAGAACTCGGTTGGGCTCTGAAATATCCAACCTCACAAGTCTGTTAGCCAAGGACTAAATGTCCAAAGCTAATGGCCTCTCTTCGGTTGAAAATGAATGCAAAACTACCCATACTCTCCGCCTTTTTGCTCAAGGCATCAGCAACCACATTCACCTTACGTGGATGATAAAGGATGGTAATATCATAATAGTTAAGTACCTCAAGCCACCTGAGCTGCCTCAAGTTGATATCTCTCTGCTTGAACAAATGCTCCAAGCTGCGATGATCGATGTAAACCTCACAGGACACCCCATAAAGATAATGCCTCCAGATCTTGAGAGCATGAACTATCGCGGCTAACTCCAAATCGTGTACGGGGTAATTCTTCTCGTGGGGATTCAGCTGACGTAAAGCATATGCAATAACTTGCCTCTCATGAATCAATATGAAACCTAGGCCAACATGTGAAGTGGCGCAATACACATTATACATCCCCGAACCGGAAGGAAACACTAAAATCGGTGTTGAAGTCAATGCGGTCTTGAACTTCTGGAAGCTCGCCTCATAATCATCAGACCATCAGAATAGAGCACCCTTCTGGGTCAATCTAGTCAAAGGTGTTGTAATAGATGAGAAGCCCTCCACAAAACGACGATAATAACTTGCTAACCCCAAGAAGCTCCTGATCTCTGTTGCTGTGGTAAGATGAGGCCAACTTTGAACTGCCTCGATCTTCCTGGGATCTACCTTAATACCCTCTCCTGATACAACATGCCCCAAAGAATGCCATAGAATCTAACCAGAACTCGCACTTGGAGAACTTAGCATATAGATTTTGTTATCGCAAGGTCTGAAGCAGCACTCTCAAATGCTGCTCATGCTCCTCCATGCTACGCTAGTAAATCAATATGTCATCAATGAAGACAATCACAAATGAGTCAATATATGGCCTTAATACCCGATTTATCAAATCCATAAACCTCGTAGGGGCGTTACTCAAGCCGAAGGACATCACTAGAAACTTATAGTGGCCATATCTAGTCCGGAAAGCCGTCTTCGGAACATCTGAATCACGAATATTCAACTTATGATACCCCGATCTCAAGTCGATATTATAGAACACCCTGGCACCCTGCAATTGGTCAAACAAATCATCAATACGCGACAACAGGTACCTGTTCTTAATGGTAACTTTGTTCAACTAGCGGTAATCAATGCAGATCCACATAGTCCCATCTTTCTTCTTCACGAATAACACCGGTGCACCCCAATGTGACACACTTGGTCTGACGAACCCCTTTGCTAGCAACTCCTCAAGTTATTCCTTCAATTCCTTCTACTCTTTCGGATCCATGCGGTACAGTGTAATAGAGATAGGCTGGGTACTTAGAGCCAAATCAATATAGAAATCGATATCACAATTTGGTGGTATGCTTGGAATATTAGAAGGAAACACATCGGAGAACTCCCGAACCACTGGCACTGAATCAATTGTCGGGTTCTCTACAGCCGTATCTTGAACATAAGCTAGATAAGCCAAAAAACCCTTCTCGACCATGTGTCAAGCCTTCGGGAAAGAGATAACCCGATTAGGTGCACCGACAGGCAAACCCTTCCACTCCAATCTAGGCAACTCTGGCATCGCCAAGGTAACAGTCTTGGCATGGAAATCAAGGACGGCATGATATAGAGACAACCAGTCCATACTCAGGATGACCTCAAAGTTGGCATATCAAGCAATAGAAGATCCTCTCTAGTCTCATAACTACATAAATTCATGATACAGGACTGGATGATCCGATCCACAACAACAGATTCACCCACTGGCGTGGACACATATTCAGAAGTACCCAAGGACTCGTGAGGAACTCCCAGAAAATAAGCAAAACAAAGATGAAACATATGAATATGCAGAACCTAGATCAAATAGTACTGAAGCATCCTTACCGCAAATAGATATAATATATTTGATCACGGCATCTGAGGCTACTACATCTGGTCTGGCTATAAAAGCATAGAACCTAGTTGGAGCACCATCTGATTGGTCTCCCCCTCTAGGATGGCCCTTACCCACCTGCCCTCTGCCTCTGGGTGACCGTACGGCTGGTGCGGCAGTTGGTGCTGTAATCATGGGCTGATGACCTTGCTATACTGCCTTGCCCCAAAGCCTAGGGCAGAATCTCCTCACATTACAAAGATCCCTGCACTCTAAACAACCTCTAGGTGCAGAAAATGACTGATCCTGAGTCTCACTATAGGGACATGAACTCCCACTGGAGTAACCCTGAAGGGCCGGTTAACGGTAGGAGCTCTCTAGAATGGCATTGAAATAGGGTCGCACTGGAGCACCCCGAGATGGCGGCAGTGCTAGATATGTGGGCCTGAGACTGACCCCTCACGAACTGACCTTTTCCCCCAGATGGAGCACTACTGAACCCTCCCGAATATCGAAACTACTTATCCCGTGGCGTCTGGTCTAGGCCTCGCTGATGAACACCCTCGATCCTCCGAGCTATCTCCATAACTAGCTCGTAAGAAGTCCCATCTCAACCTCTTGGGCCATAGTGGCCTGGATACCAGAGTGCAAACCATCAACAAACCTCAGCACTCTCTCTATATCGGTGGGAAGTATCATAAGTGTATGGCGAGACAACTTAGAGAATCTCGCCTCATAGTCGATCACTGACATCTGGCCTTGCTAAAGCTGCTCGAACTGAAATCGCAACTCTTCCCTCTGAGACGATCGAATATATCTATCCAGAAAAAGGCGTGTGAACTGATCCCAAGTCAAGGGAGTCGAACCTGCTGGCCTGCCCAGAAGATAGGACTGCCACCATCTACGGGCCCTGCCCACCAGCTGAAAGGTGGTAAAGTCTACCCTGTGGGACTATAATATACTCATGCAATGTATTCTGTCCCTACAATGATCAATAAAGTCCTAGGGGTCCTCATGTCGCTCACCTCCAAAGACAAGAGGATGTAGCCCAGTCCATCTATCCAATAGCTTCTGCGACTCACTGGCCGCAGGTGGTTTGGGCTCAGGTATAGCTACTGCAATTAGCTGAGCTCCACCCAACTTAGCCAAGTCTGCTTCTGTGGAGCTGGTTCGGATCTTCGCACACGCGCCTACGGATAGTCGCCCGCTCCTGCGAATCCAAGCCTCCTTGGCCTAGCCCGCACCACTGACCACCTTCCTCGCACCTGCTAGCTCGCAGGTGAGGTAAGCCCTCCACTTCTGCAACCCTTGGACAACTTGCTCTAGGCCTCTTATACGGTTGATGGGCCACTTCTGCGAGGTTGCACCTGCGGTCAAAAACCTCGCAGGTGTAAACGCACAAGATTCGGAGCACCAACAGCTTCCCCAAGTCCAAATTCTATGTCCGATTCCAATTCATTTTGCATCCGGGGACCCCGTCCAATTACACTCACACATCCAACAACATAATATGGACCCTCTCACACGATCGAAACATCAAAATAACATCTAGAACTTCAAATCGGACACCAAAATCATGAATCAAATTATGAAACTCAAACACTTCTAGATACACTTCCGTGCGTCTGATTCCTATCAAATCGACTCGTAATGACGCCAAATCCTATGTGTAAGTCACAAATCACCATACAGAACTATTACGTGGTTCGAAATCCCAAACGGACCTCGATAATACCAAAACCTACTCCAAACCAAATTTAAAGAACTTGAAAAACTTTTAATGCGCAAACGTTCATATTAAGCGCTGAAATGTCCCGGGTCATCCGAAACCCGATTCGAACATACGCCCAAGTCAAAAATTATCATACGAACCTATTGGAACCATCAAATGCTGGTTATGAGGTCGTTTACTCAAAATATTGACTCAAGTCAAACTTAACTATTTTAAGCCAATATTAGGGAATTAAGTGCTCCGATTTCAACCCAAACCCTTCCAAACCCGAACTAAATATCTTCTCAAGTCATAAAATAGTAAAAGCACATACGGACAGTCTTAATTAGGGGAAGGAGAATCTAGAAAGTAAAATGACCGGTCGGATCATTGCATTCTCCACTTCTTAAACAAACGTTCGTCTTCGAACGGGTCTAGGATCATACCTGGAGTGCCGAATAGGTGTGGATATCTGCTCCGTATGTCCTCCTCGGTATCCCAAGTCACCTCCTTGACTGGTTGACCCCTCCACTGAACCTTTACCATAAAAATCTTCTTGGACCTCAATTGGCGAACTTGCCTGTCAACAATGGCAACTGACTCCTCCTCTTAACCCAGGCTCTCATCTAGCTGAATCGTGCTGTAGTCTAACACGTGCGACCTGTCGGCATGATACTTTCGGAGCATAGACATGTGAAAATCTGGATGAACTTCGGATAGACTGGGAGGTAAATCAAACTCATAAGCACCCTCTCCAACTCGTCTCAACACCTTAAATGGGCCTATAAACATTGGGCTCAACTTTCCCTTCTTCCCGAACCTCATGATTCCTTTCATTGGTGAGACTTTCAAGAGAACCTTCTCGCCCACCATAAATGATAAACCACGTGCCTTCTAATCCTCGTAACTCTTCTGTCTGGACTGTGTTGTGCGAAGTGTCTCCTGAATCAACTTCACTTTCTCCAAGGCATCATTCACTAAAGCAGTGCCATATAACCTAGCCTCGTTAGGCTCAAACCAACCGATGGGTGAATGATATCGCCGACCATAAAAGCCTCAAATGGAGCCATCTCGATGTTGGACTGATAACTGTTGTTATAAGAAAACTCAGCCAAAGGCAAGAATCGATCCCACTGCCCTCCGAAGTCAATCACATATGCTCTGAGCATATCCTCCAAGATCTAAATTGTCAGCTCCGACTTTTCGTCGGTCTGTGGCTGAAAGGATATGTTGAGCTCTACCCGAGTCCCCAACTCACTCTGTACTGCCCTCTAGAAATGCGAAGTAAACTGAGGGCCTCTATCTGATATGATGGAAATAGGCACACCATACAACCGAACAATCTCCTGGATGTAAATCTAGGCCAATCTCTCTGAAGAATACATAGTGACAACCGAAATAAAGTGTGCCAACTTGGTCAACCTATCGACAATGACCCAAACTGCATCAAACTTCCTCAAGGTTCGCTGCAACCCAACTACGAAGTACATAGTAATGCGCTCCCATTTCCACTCAAGTATAACTATCTGCTAGAGTAGGCCACCTGGCCTATGATGCTCATACTTAACCTCCTGGCAATTTAGGCACTTCGCTACATACTCAACTATGTCCTTCTTCAGTCGCCGCCACCAATAATGCTGCCTCAGGTCACGATACATCTTTGTAGTACCTGGGTGAATAGAATACCGAGAGCTGTGTGCCTCCTCTTGGATCTTCTCCCTCAATCCATCAACATTAGAGACACATAGGCGATCATAGAGTTGCAGAACACAATCCTCACCGATAGCAACCTCCTTGGAACCACCTATTAATACCGTCTCTCAAAACCAACAAGTGCGGATCATCGAATTGACGAGCCTTCATCTGCTCGAATAATGAAGACTGAGCGACGACACATCCAAGAACTCGGTTGGGCTCTGAAATATCCAACCTCACAAGTCTGTTAGCCAAGGACTGAATGTCCAAAGCTAATGGCCTCTCCTCTGCTGAAAATGAATGAAAAATTACCCATACTCTCCGCCTTTCTGATCAAGGAATCAAAAACCACATTCGCCTTGCATGGATGATAAATGATGGTAATATCATAATAGTTTAGTACCTCAAGCCACCTGAACTACCTCAAGTTGATATCTCTCTACTTGAACAAATGCTCCAAGCTGCGATGATCGGTGTAAACATAACAGGACACCCCATAAAGATAATGCCTCAAGATCTTGAGAGCATGAACTATCGCGGCTAACTCCAAATCATGTACGGGGTAATTCTTCTCGTGGGGATTCAGCTGACGTGAAGCATATGCAATAACTTGCCTCTCATAAATCAATATGCAACCTAGGCCAACATGTGAAGTGTCGCAATACACATTATACATCCCCGAACCAGAAGGAAACACTAAAATCGGTGTTGAAGTCAATGCGGTCTTGAACTTCTGGAAGCTCGCCTCGTAATCATCGGACCATCGAAATAGAGCACCCTTCTGGGTCAGTGTAGTCAAAGGTGTTGTAATAGATGAGAAGCCCTCCACAAACCGGCGATAATAACTTGCTAACCCCAAGAAGCTCCTAATCTCTGTTGCTGTGGTAAGACGAGGCCAACTTTGAACTGCCTCGATCTTCCTGGGATCTACCTTAATACCCTCTCCTGATACAACATGCCCCAAAGAATTCCATAGAATCTAACCAGAACTCGCACTTGGAGAACTTAGCATATAGATTTTGTTCTCGCAAGGTCTGAAGCAACACTCTCAAATGCTGCTCGTGCTCCTCCATGCTACGCTAGTAAATCAATATGTCATCAATTAAAACAATGACAAATGAGTCAATATATGGCTCTAATACCCGGTTCATCAAATCCATAAACCTCGTAGGGGCGTTACTCAAGCTGAATGACATCACTAGAAACTTATAGTGGCCATATCTAGTCCGAAAAGCCGTCTTCGGAACATCTGAATCATGAATATTCAACTTATGATACCCCGATCTCAAGTCGATCTTATAGAACACCCTGGCACCCTGCAATTGGTCAAACAAATAATCAATACGCGACAACAAGTACCTGTTCTTAATGGTAACTTTGTTCAACTAGCGGTAATCAATGCACATCTACATAGTCCCATCTTTCTTCTTCACGAATAACACCGGTGCACCCCAAAGCGATACACTTGATCTGACGAACCCTTTTGCTAGCAAATCCTCAAGTTGTTCATTCAATTCCTTCTACTCTTTCAGATCCATGCGGTACAGTGGAATAGAGATAGGCTGGGTACTTGGAGTCAAATCAATACAAAAATCGATATCACAATTTGGTGGTATGCTTGGAATATTAGAAGGAAACACATCGGAGAACTCCCGAACAACTGGCACTGAATCAATCGTCGGGTTCTCTACAGCCGTATCTTGAACATAAGCTAGATAAGCCAAAAAACCCTTCTCGACCATGTGTCAAGCCTTCAGGAAAGAGATAACCCGATTAGGTGCACCAACAGGCAAACCCTTCCACTCCAATCTAGGCAACTCTGGCATCGCCAAGGTATCAGTCTTGGCATGGAAATCAAGGACGGCATGATATGGAGACAAACAGTCCATACTCAGGATGACCTCAAAGTTGGTCATATCAAGCAATAGAAGATCCTCTCTAGTCTCATAACTATATAAATTCATGATACAGGACTGGATGATCCGATCCACAACAACAGAATCACCCACTAGCGTGGACACATATTCAGAAGTACCCAAGGACTCGTGAGGAACACCCAGAAAATAAGCAAACAAAGATGAAACATATGAATATGCAAAACCTAGATCAAATAGTACTGAAGCATCTCTACCGCGGATAGAAATAATACATTTGATCGCGACATCTGAGGCTACTACATCTGTTCTGGCTAGAAAATCATAGAACCTAGTTGGAGCACCACCTGATTGGTCTCTCCCTCTAGGATGGCCTTTACCCACCTGCCCTCCTAGTTGGTGCTGTAATCATGGGCTGATGACCTTGCTATACTGCCTTGCCCCAAAGCCTGGGGCAGAATCTCCTCACATTACCAAGATCCCTACACTCTAAACAACCTCTAGGTGCAGAAAATGACTGATCCTGAGTCTCACTATAGGGACATGAACTCCCACTGGAGTAACCCTGAAAGGTTGGTCAACGGTAGGAGCTCTCTAGAATGGCACTGAAATAGGGTCGCACTGGAGCACCCCGAGATGGCGGCAGTGCTGGATATATGGGCCTAATAGACTGACCCCTCACGAACTGACCTTTTCCCCTAGATGGAGCACTACTGAACCCTCCCGAATATCGAAACTACTTATCCCGTGGCGTCTGGTCTAGGCCTCGCTGATGAACACCCTCGATCCTCCGAGCTATCTCTACAACTAGCTCGTAAGAAGTCCCATCTCAACCTCTTGGGCCATAGTGGCTTGGATACCAGAGTGCAAACCATCAACAAACCTCAGCACTCTCTCTATATCGGTGGGAAGTATCATAAGTGCATGGCGAGACAACTTAGAGAATCTCGCCTCATAGTCGATCACTGACATCTGGCCTTGCAAAAGCTGCTCGAACTGAAATCGCAACTCTTCCCTCTGAGATGATGGAATATATCTATCCAGAAAAAGGCGTGTGAACTGATCCCAAGTCAAGGGAGGAGAACCTGCTGGCCTGCCCAGAAGATAGGACTGCCACCATCTACGGGCCCTGCCCACCAGCTGAAAGGTGGTAAAGTCTACCCTATGGGACTATAATATACTCATGCTATGTATTCTGTCCCTACAATGATCAATAAAGTCCTAGGGGTCCTCATGTCGCTCACCTCCAAAGACAGGAGGATGTAGCCTAGTCCATCTATCCAATAGCTTCTGCGACTCGCTGGCCGCAGCTGGTTTGGGCTCAGGTATAGCTACTACAATTAGCTGAGCTCCGCCCAAAGGTTGTGTGCTCGGGGTCTGATATAAGACAGTTGCATGCCTTAGAGCCTAAGCGATATAGGTCTGTGCTCCCCCTCCCGCCTGAGCTGTGGCTGGGTCTGCTAGAAACAAACTAGCATACGTCATAGAATCCATGAACCGTAATATATGGCCCATGACCTCCTGGAATCCTTATTCGCACATGAAATCCACTGGGGCCGGCTTTGCTATAGGAACCTCTCCCTGCTTCTCAATAAGAGCAACTCTGGGACGCCTTTGTCCTCTACCATGTGCTGGAACCCTCCCTCTGCCCCTGCCTCAGCCTCTAGCAATAGGGGGAGCATCTCCTCCATGGTCGGGTACATATGTCGTGCGCCTTCTCACCATATCTTAGAGAATAAGAGAAAGATACTTAGCACAACATCAACTGCACGATAGGAGATGAAGAAATAGTAGTTTCTTAACACCCTATAGCCTCTTGAAGATAAGTACGAACGTCTCCGCACCGATCCTCAAGACTCTATGAGGCCTGCTCATGACTTATAAGACCTAAATTGTGTGCAAAACACACACTTAAATCATGCTCGCTAGTCAAAGATAGTATAGTATAATATCGTGTAAATAGAGATTGGAGTTAAACAGTATTATCACAGTTTGTAGCTCGATTTCTATCCAGGAGAATCAACAATTGAGATTTATACAATGAAGAATTGCAATTAACAAAGAATCTAAAACTATTGACTAATGACAATCACAACAAAGGTAAGCAAGGAAGTTATCAATCGGAGAAAATATGGGTTGATAGGATAGGTGCAAGATAATTGTGCGGGATCTAACTCAAGTTAATTCACTTCTAATGTTCAAGTGAATCTCTCGAATTCACTTAATTATCAGAACAATTTTTTAGTAGAAACTCCTCTATAGATTAAGTCTCAATCTCACAATATGAACCAATTTAAGCTCGATGAAGATATTCAAGAATTCGTAGTGGATTGGTAATTAGGAAAACCTCTTTCGATTATCCTCCTAACTAGGTTTAATCAAGGATTCAACTAACCTCTTTTGATTACTTAGAAGAATCTATGAACTCAACCAATAATATAATGCAAATATATCACAAGTTATGCCTCTGTCGATTACAAGAACAAGTGAATATAGATGCAACAATTAAATCTTCCAGAAATGATTCAAATACATAAAAAATGAAATAAAAGTAGAGGAAAAAATAAATGCAATCCAAACTCGGATATTGAGTGAGGAAGGAATGATGAAATCCTTGTGCTTGTATTCTTCAAACTCCTCCTTAGCCTCCTTGACCTACCTAGGTCGAGATCTATCCAAACGTACTTCTAAAATGGTATTTTGGGGTATTTAATCCGCCCCAAAACAAAAACGGATGAAACTACCCTTTTCTTAGAAAAATGTGACTCTTCCCGGATAGGGCATGCGCGGTCGCACACCTAGGGACTTCCTCGCGCAGTTGATTTGACGAGCGCAAAACACACACTTAAATTGTGCTCGCTATTCAAAGGAAGTATAGTATAATATCGTGTCCATAGGGATTGGAGTTAAACAGTATTTTCGTAGTTTGTAGCTCGATTGCTATTTAGGAGAATCAAGAATTAAGATTTATACAATTAAGAATTGAAATTAACTAAGAATCTAAAACTATTGACTAATGACAATCACAACAAAGGTAAGCAAGGAAGTTATCAATGGGAGAAAATATGGGATGATAGGATAGGTGCAAGGTAATTATTCGGGATCTAACTCTAGATAATTCACTTCTAATATTCAAGTGAGTCTCTCAAATTCACTTAATTATCAGTACAATTGTTTAGTAGAAACTCCTCTCTCGTTTAAGTCTCAACCTCACAATATGAACCAATTTAAGCTCGGTGAAGATATGCAAGAATTCGTAATGGATTGGTCTTTAGGAGAACCTCTTTCGATTATCCTCCTTAATAGGTTTAATCAAGGATTCAACTAGCATTATTCGATTACTTAGAAGAATCTATGAACTCAACCAACAATATAATGCAAAGATATCACAAATTATGCCTCCGTCGTTTACAAGAACAAATGAATATATATGCAATAATTAAATCTTCCAAAAATGTTTCAATTACATAAAAATAGAGTTGTAATTCACAAACAACCATTAATACACCAAATCCATCAAAACCTAAAAGGTTCTACTCCATAGAAATGGAGCACCTCTTCACAAATGAAATAAAAGTAGAGGAAAACATAAATACAATCCAAACCCGGATCTTGAGTGAGGAAGGAATGATAAAATCCTTGTGCTTGTTTTCTTCAAACTACTCCTTAGTCTCCTTGACCTCCCTAGGTCTAAATTTGTCCAAAAGTCCTTCTAAAATGGTGTTTTGGGGTATTTAAATCCGCCCTCAAAACAAAAAAGGACAAAACTACTCTTTTCATAGCGAAATAGGACTCTTCCCGGATAGGACATGCGCGGTCGTGCACCTGAGGACTTCCTCGCGCACTTGATTTGACGAGCCCAAAATACGCACTTAAATTGTGCTCGCTAGTCAAAGATAGTATAGTATAATATCGTGTCCAGAGGGATTGGAGTTAAACAATATTATCGTAGTTTGTAGCTCGATTGCTATCTAGGAGAATCAAGAATTGAGATTTATACAATTAAGAATTGAAATTAATTAAGAATCTAAAACTATAGACTAATGACAATCACAACAAAGGTAAGCAAGGAAGTTATCAATGGGAGAAAATATGGGCTGATAGGATAGGTGCAAGATAATTGTTCGGGATCTAACTCTAGATAATTCACTTCTAATGTTCAAGTGAGTGTCTCGAATTCACGTAATTATCAGTACAATTGTTTAGTAGAAACTCCTCTCTCGATTAAGTCTCAACTTCACAATATGAACCAATTTAAGCTCGGTGAAGATATGCAAGAATTCGTAATGGATTGGTCTTTAGGAGATCCTCTTTCGATTATCGTCCTTACTAGGTTTAATCAAGGATTCAACTAGCCTCATTCGATTACATAGAAGAATCTATGAACTCAACCAATAATATAATGCAAAGATATCACAAGTTATGCCTCTTTCGGTTACAAGAACAAGTGAATATAGTTGCAACAATTAAATCTTCCAAAAATGATTCAAATACATAAAAATAGAGTTATAATCAACAAACAACCATAAATACACCAAATCCATCAAAACCTAAAATGTTCTACTCCATAGAAATGGAGCAGCTCTTGACAAATGAAATAAAAGTAGAGGAAAACATAAATACTATCCAAACCTGGATCTTGAGTGAGGAAGGAATGATGAAACCCTTGTGCTTGTGTTCTTCAAACTTCTCCTTAGCCTCCTTGACCTCCCTAGGTCGAAATCCGTCCAAAAGTCCTTCTAAAATGGTGTTTTGGGGTATTTAATCCGCCCCCCAAAACAAAAACGGACAAAACTACCTTTTTCTTAGCGAAATAGGACTCTTCCCGGATAGGACATGCACGGTCGCGCACCTAGGGACTTCTTCATGCAATTGATTTGCTGAGGGCAAAACACACACTTAAATTGTGCTCGCTAGTAAAAGGTAGTATAGTATAATATCGTGTCCATAGGGATTGGAGTTAAACAGTATTATCGTAGTTTGTAGCTCGATTGCTATCTAGGAGAATCAAGAATTGAGATTTATACAATTAAGAATTGAAATTAACTAAGAATCTAAAACTATTGACTAATGACAATCACAACAAAGGTAAGCAAGGAAGTTATCAATGGGAGAAAATATGGACTGATAGGATAGGTGCAAGATAATTATTCGGGATCTAACTCTAGATAATTCACTTCTAATGTTCAAGTGAGTCTCTCAAATTCACTTAATTATCAGTACAATTGTTTAGTAGAAACTTCTTTCTCGTTTAAGTCTCAACCTCACAATATGAACCAATTTAAGCTCGGTGAAGATATGCAAGAATTCGTAATGGATTGGTCTTTAGGAGAACCTCTTTCGATTATCCTCCTTACTAGGTTTAATCAAGGATTCAACTAGCATTATTCGATTACTTAGAAGAATCTATGAACTCAACCAACAATATAATGCAAAGATATCACAAATTATGCCTCCGTCGATTACAAGAACAAATGAATATATATGCAATAATAAAATCTTCCAAAAATGATTCAATTACATAAAAATAGAGTTGTAATTCACAAACAACCATTAATACACCAAATCCATCAAAACCTAAAAGGTTCTACTCCATAGAAATGGAGCACCTCTTCACAAATGAAATAAAAGTAGAGGAAAACATAAATACAATCCAAACCCGGATCTTGAGTGAGGAAGGAATGATGAAATCCTTGTGCTTGTTTTCTTCAAACTACTCCTTAGTCTCCTTGACCTCCCTAGGTCTAAATCTGTCCAAAAGTCCTTCTAAAATGGTGTTTTGGGGTATTTAAATCCGCCCTCAAAACAAAAAAGGACAAAACTACTCTTTTCATAGCGAAATAGGACTCTTCCCGGATAGGACATACGCGGTCGTGCACCTGAGGACTTCCTCATGCACTTGATTTGACGAGCCCAAAACACACACTTAAATTGTGCTCGCTAGTCAAAGATAGTATAGTATAATATCGTGTCCATAGGGATTGGAGTTAAACAATATTGCCGTAGTTTGTAGCTCGATTGCTATCTAGGAGAATCAAGAATTGAGATTTATACAATTAAGAATTGAAATTAACTAAGAATCTAAAACTATAGACTAATGACAATCACAACAAAGGTAAGCAAGGAAGTTATCAATGGGAGAAAATATGGGCTGATAGGATAGGTGCAAGATAATTGTTCAGGATCTAACTCTAGATAATTCACTTCTAATGTTCAAGTGAGTGTCTCGAATTCATGTAATTATCAGTACAATTGTTTAGTAGAAACTCTTCTCTCGATTAAGTCTCAACTTCACAATATGAACCAATTTAAGCTCGGTGAAGATATGCAAGAATTCGTAATGGATTGGTCTTTAGGTGATCCTCTTTCGATTATCGTCCTTACTAGGTTTAATCAAGGATTCAACTAGCCTCATTCGATTACATAGAAGAATCTATGAACTCAACCAATAATATAATGCAAAGATATCACAAGTTATGCCTCTTTCGGTTACAAGAACAAGTGAATATAGTTGCAACAATTAAATCTTCCAAAAATGATTAAAATACATAAAAATAGAGTTATAATCAACAAACAACCATCAATACACCAAATCCATCAAAACCTAAAATGTTCTACTCCATAGAAATGGAGCAGCTCTTGACAAATGAAATAAAAGTAGAGGAAAACATAAATACTATCCAAACCTGGATCTTGAGTGAGGAAGGAATGATGAAACCCTTGTGCTTGTGTTCTTCAAACTTCTCCTTAGCCTCCTTGACCTCCCTAGGTCGAAATCTATCCAAAAGTCCTTCTAAAATGGTGTTTTGGGGTATTTAATCCGCCCCCCAAAACAAAAACGGACAAAACTACCTTTTTCTTAGCGAAATAGGACTCTTCCCGGATAGGACATGCGCGGTCCCGCACCTAGGGACTTCTTCATGCAATTGATTTGCTGAGGGCAAAACACACACTTAAATTGTGCTCGCTAGTGAAAGGTAGTATAGTATAATATCGTGTCCATTTGGATTGGAGTTAAACAGTATTATCGTAGTTTGTAGCTCGATTGCTATCTAGGAGAATCAAGAATTGAGATTTATACAATTAAGAATTGAAATTAACTAAGAATCTAAAACTATTGACTAATGACAATCACAACAAAGGTAAGCAAGGAAGTTATCAATGGGAGAAAATATGGACTGATAGGATAGGTGCAAGATAATTATTCGGGATCTAACTCTAGATAATTCACTTCTAATGTTCAAGTGAGTCTCTCAAATTCACTTAATTATCAGTACAATTGTTTAGTAGAAACTTCTTTCTCGTTTAAGTCTCAACCTCACAATATGAACCAATTTAAGCTCGGTGAAGATATGCAAGAATTCGTAATGGATTGGTCTTTAGGAGAACCTCTTTCGATTATCCTCCTTACTAGGTTTAATCAAGGATTCAACTAGCATTATTCAATTACTTAGAAGAATCTATGAACTCAACCAACAATATAATGCAAAGATATCACAAATTATGCCTCCGTCGATTACAAGAACAAATGAATATATATGCAATAATAAAATCTTCCAAAAATGATTCAATTACATAAAAATAGAGTTGTAATTCACAAACAACCATTAATACACCAAATCCATCAAAACCTAAAAGGTTCTACTCCATAGAAATGGAGCACCTCTTCACAAATGAAATAAAAGTAGAGGAAAACATAAATACAATCCAAACCCGGATCTTGAGTGAGGAAGGAATGATAAAATCCTTGTGCTTGTTTTCTTCAAACTACTCCTTAGTCTCCTTGACCTCCCTAGGTCTAAATCTGTCCAAAAGTCCTTCTAAAATGGTGTTTTGGGGTATTTAAATCCGCCCTCAAAACAAAAAAGGACAAAACTACTCTTTTCATAGCGAAATAGGACTCTTCCCGGATAGGACATACGCGGTCGTGCACCTGAGGACTTCCTCATGCACTTGATTTGAGGAGCCCAAAACACACACTTAAATTGTGCTCGCTAGTCAAAGATAGTATAGTATAATATCGTGTCCATAGGGATTGGAGTTAAACAATATTGCCGTAGTTTGTAGCTCGATTGCTATCTAGGAGAATCAAGAATTGAGATTTATACAATTAAGAATTGAAATTAACTAAGAATCTAAAACTATAGACTAATGACAAT
This sequence comes from Nicotiana tabacum, assembly GCF_000715075.1. NCBI lineage: Eukaryota > Viridiplantae > Streptophyta > Magnoliopsida > Solanales > Solanaceae > Nicotiana > Nicotiana tabacum. The sequence continues at coordinate 57,947 of NW_027438270.1, read as the reverse complement.
CACAACAAAGGTAAGCAAGGAAGTTATCAATGGGAGAAAATATGGGCTGATAGGATAGGTGCAAGATAATTGTTCAGGATCTAACTCTAGATAATTCACTTCTAATGTTCAAGTGAGTGTCTCGAATTCATGTAATTATCAGTACAATTGTTTAGTAGAAACTCTTCTCTTGATTAAGTCTCAACTTCACAATATGAACCAATTTAAGCTCGGTGAAGATATGCAAGAATTCGTAATGGATTGGTCTTTAGGTGATCCTCTTTCGATTATCGTCCTTACTAGGTTTAATCAAGGATTCAACTAGCCTCATTCGATTACATAGAAGAATCTATGAACTCAACCAATAATATAATGCAAAGATATCACAAGTTATGCCTCTTTCGGTTACAAGAACAAGTGAATATAGTTGCAACAATTAAATCTTCCAAAAATGATTCAAATACATAAAAATAGAGTTATACTCCACAAACAACCATCAATTCACCAAATCCATCAAAACCTAAAAGGTTATACTCCATAGACATGGAGAAGTTCTTCACAAATGAAATAAAAATAGAGGAAAACATAAATACAATCCAAACCCAGATCTTGAGTGAGGAAGGATTGATTAGATCCTTGTGCTTCTGCTCTTCAAACTCCTCCTTAGCCTCCTTGACCTCCCTAGGTCGAAATCTATCCAAAAGTCCTTCTAAAATGGTGTTTTGGGGTATTTAATCCGCCTCCAAAACAAAAAATGGATGAAACTATCCTTTTCATAGCAAAATAGGACTCTTCCCGGATAGGACATGTGCGGTCGCGCACTTGGGGACTTGCTCGCGCACTTGGTCGTGTATTTTGCACACCGTTCTGCCCCAAGTGTGCGCCCAGTGTGTGATTGCGCACTTGGTCGCGAACCTGGGTATTATCAGTTAGGAATTTGGGAAAGTGTAAAACATGAATATTGTAGCCCTTTTGAATAGCTTTCCAACTATATATTGTGGAGCCCAAACAGATTTATGAGCTAAAGGTTATGTACATTTTACTGGACAATGCGCAGTATGCCTGCTCGATGCTTCGTTGCGTTCTTAAAGTGCACTATAATCTGTTGATCCCCGAACATGATCCCAACTTAATCCTTGGGCTTTTACTCAGACTTCAAAGCTCCAAAATAGCATGAATTCATTCCACAAAATCTACATAGATCGCAATCACTCCTACAAGGCATAAAACACAAAATTAATACAAAACACTAGCGATTAAAGGTCCAACTCAAATAAAGTGCAGTAAATTAGAGTGCAATAAGCGACTAAAACACAAGATTATAGCCTACCATCAACACCACAAACTTAAACCATTGCTCGTCCTCGAGCAATCAAATGACACTTTATATAGACACGGCTTTTTTTAACAACTCCCCTAACTCATTACACCAAGAATATGTAAAATAGACTAAGCACAATAGTGCAACATTTTCACCTCAAGAATTGACTCACAAGTACCATGTATTATTCACAACTTAATCACTTACTCTAACATAGAGGTCAACAATATTACCTTTCCTTAATGAATCAAGTGCCTTCACAGAACAATCGAGAGTAGTTCAACATACAATAGACATCAAGAACAAACAACTAGCAACTCAAGATAGAAAGAATTCACTCACTTTCAGAAAAATATTCATATGCCAAAAAAGATGAACCATAGGCTTTCCCATAGTGTACTACTCAACTAATCGAGCTCATTCAGTTAAGGATCAAGTAGGACTTTAATTAGTTGTAATGTAGGCTGCGGGACGGGTAGGAAACATTTAGATATAAGAGTAACTACATCTCCCTAAGCACTTTTAATACATATACTTAACCTTTAAACTCCACACTTATGTCAAACCATAACTGCACCTTCAAATCCGTATATGTCAACTCCCAACTTCTTTAAGTACAAATACATCAAGAGTTACCACAATCAATGAATATAAACTAATTTTCTTCTTCATTTTATTTTTCGATTCAAGTGGCTTGTACTTTTTTAAAACAGTGCACCTTTCTACTTATTTCAATAGTTCCACTTAAAAGCCCAACCAACCACCCCATACTTCAACTTTTACAAAGTTCATACCAATTTCAACTGCTCACGAGAGGTAAATTTTTCAAATAGATGGCCAATTCAAATAGAAGGGTAAGGCTTGTAATGTGGTTACCAAAGAAATAAGATTGCAGGCTCAATAGGGTTAACTACGATACATAATAATTTGGTGGTTAAAATATAAAGCTGGCTCAACAAAGAAACACCTATATCACTTCCAAGACTGAACAAATATACTATTTCGTTTTGCAAACAAACGGGGCAAGTTCTAGACATCAATTGCGCTGCATAGAATACACAAAGCCTCACACACACATGGCACATAACTCACTCAGGGTCGGACTTATCAAGACACTCTAATCAAAGTAGTTAAGCAAAGTTAAGATCATACAATTTAATTACTTTTACAAGAGTCAAAGACTGAGCCTAAGCGTCACAACTAAAGCACTTACAAACCTCAAGGAATAATAAAGGCAAGAGATATTGCTTTCATTTAAAATCACAACACAAGATCTCCTACTCCAAAAAATTAAAACTAACACCCTTGGAAACGAACCGCGGCACAAAGAAAAACCAAGGGGAAATTATTATTCAACCTAATGAAAATTATAAATTTTTTTTTCGACTTTAAAAATTTCAATCAAAAGAAATGAAAACACACCCAAGAAACGAAAACAACAGTTAATTACATATTTACATCCCCACCCCACACTTTAAATTGTGGCATGTCCCCATGACACACAAATAAAAAGCAAGAGGTCAAGAAAACTCCCCTGAACTTTATCCATTTTTGAGAACTTGTGAACTCCACCCCTAATTCTAAATGCATTTTTCGATTTCGCTCCTCGGGATTCTTTATGGAGCTCATCAGGCCAAAGTCCTTTAGGGATTTTTGAAAGACCCTCTCTTTTCTTTCTTTCTTGGCCTCATTTTGAGCGGTGGATTATTCCTGTAGGATTATCCTCAACTTGTTTTTGTATTCATTCACAAGATAAATCCATGCATATTCCTGTAAATCCCCAAAAACAAAATCCACATGATCAAGCTTAGAATAAGAAAATGATGAAAAAGGGTCATGTGAGTGTTCCTCTGGTATGTCCAAGACCATTTGTTCCTTATTTTGTTCTAATACAAATTGTGCTTTGGATAGGTGGATGGAGATTTGAACTCTTCTTTTATTTATACACAATCAACCAAAGCCTCATCTTCAATCATCTCAGTTGAAAACAAGTCCTCTTGCAGAGTGGAAAACTCTCTCTATAGATGTTCATCATCTCGCGTAGGCTCAATTTCACATGGTATCTCTTCCATATATTCACCATCACAATACAATGAGCTTTCTGAAAGTGTACTTATTATTTGACTCATTTGTATTGTTAGGTTGTTAATGGCTTCATCATCTTGTGTAAATCTCTCTTCCACCTTATTAATGAACTTATACATAATCTCTTCTAAACTAACAGTCTCCGCTTGAGGTGGTTGTCTCACTTCGCTTGCATTCCAATCATAATAAGGGTATTCATCCCTACCAGAATCAGAATTGTGCCCATATGAATCCTCATACCTGTACAGACTAGAGACAAAGTGAGAGTGTTCAAAAGATGAACCATAGGAAGAATACCTACCTGCTTGACAATCAACCCATAGATGATTTCCACCTCATCTAAAACACATAGCTGACCGCTGACAATGTTCAGCTGCTAACTCTTCAACTATTCTCTTAGGCTGGTTGTACTCCATCTTTACAACATTTAGAGTTCTATATCAAGAATATGTTCTTCAAGATTTCTTCAACAAAAATATCTTGAAGAGAAGTTAACATAACAAAACTAAAAATAAAGGAAAGAAAAAGAAAATATAAAAGCTAATTCCTGAACTAGCACTACAAACTATTTCAAACACTATTGATTGCCAATCCCAGGCAACGACGCCAAACTTTGATGAGCGCAAAACACACACTTAAATTGTGCTCGCTAGACAAAGATAGTATAGTATAATATCGTGTCCACATGGATTGGAGTTAAATAATATTATCGCAGTTTATAGCTTGATTGCTATCTAGGAGAATCACCAATCGAGATTTATACAATTAAGAATTGAAATAAACTAAGAATCTAAAACTATTGACTAATGACAATCACAACAAAGATAACCAAGGAAGTTATCAATGGGAGAAAATATGGGTTGATAGGATAGGTGCAAGATAATTGTTCGGGATCTAACTCTAGATAAGTCACTTATAATGCTCAAGTGAGTCTCTCGAATTCACTTAATTATCAGTATAATTATTTAGTATAAAATCCTCTCTCGATTAAGTCTGAATCTCACAATATGAACCAATTTAAGCTTGGTGAAGATATGCAAGAATTCGTAATGGATTGGTCTTTAGGAGAACCAACCTCTTTCGATTATCCTCCTAACTAGATTTAATCAATGATTCAACTAGCCTATTTCGATTACTTAGAAGAATCTAAGAACTCAACCTTTAATATAATGAAAAGATATCACAAGTTATGCCTCTTTCGATTAAAAGAACAAGTGAAAATAGATGCAATAATTAAATCTTCCAAAAACGATTCAAATACATAAAAATAGAGTTATAATCCACAAACAACCATCAATACACCAAATCAATCAAAACCCAAAAGGTTCTACTCCATAGACATGGAGAAGTTCTTCACAAATGAAATAAAAGTAGAGGAAAACAGAAATGCAATCCAACCCGGCTTCTTCAAACTCCTCCTTAGCCTCCTTGACCTCCCTAGGTCGAAATCTGTCCAAAAGTCCTTCTAAAATGGTGTTTTGGGGTATTTAATCCGCTCCGAAAACAAAAATGAATGAAACTACCCTTTTATTAGCGAAATAGGACTCTTCCCAAATAGGACATGCACGGTTGTACATTTGGGGACTTACTCGCACACTTGGCCGCGCATTTTGCACACCGTTCTGCCCCAAGTGCTCGCCTAGTGCGCGATCGCGCACCTGGGTGGTATGAGTTGGGAATTTGGGAAAGTGTAAAACGTGAAAGTTGTAGGCCTCTTAAATAGATTTCAAACAATATATGGTGGAGCCCAAACGGATTTCTGAGCTAAATGTTATGTGCATTGTACTTGATAATGCGCAATATGCCTGCTCGATTCTTCGTTGCATTCTTAAAGTGCACTATCATTCGTTGATCCCCGAACACGATCCCAACTTAATACCTGTGCTTTTACACAAACTTCAAAGCTCCAAAATGCATGAATCCATTTCACAATATCTACATAGATCGGAATCACTCCTACAAGGCATAAAATACACAATTAGTGCAAAACACTAGCGAATAATGCTCCAACTCAATTAAAGTGCAGTGAATTAGAGTGCAATAAGCGACTAAAATACAAGATTATAGCTTATCATTAGCCGTGATGGGGCCCAATGTTGTCTCTAGGCATGCCAACAATGAACTAGTCAAGTATTTATTCTTTTTAATAATTTCAAAGTAGTTGATTTTTATTTATTAAGTAAATGAGAAGTGGAAAATTTGATAAAGTAAAGCGCCAACTAATAAAAGAGCAAGTATGGTGCAATAAATACTCAAAAGCCATCAAGTGTCTACTAGCACATTTCCAAGACCCGGTGTCACAAGTATTTGAGAAACTAGTAAAATATGCAAAACACCTATACTGATGTCTGAAATGAGATAGACATAAAGTAAATACAAAAGAGAGAGATTGTGGGTGCTGCAGAACGGACTCAGAGAGCAGCTCACCACTATGCCTCGGGATAACGGGGGTGCGCGCCTGAGTGAACACCAGATGCACCTGCCTCAGATCCTGCACGAATAGTGCAGAAGTGTAGTGTGAGTACATAAACAACATGTACCCTTCAAGTATCCAAGAATATGTGAATAATAATAATAACATAATAGCAAACAACGAATAAATGATTATTTAACTTATAGTAAATTCCAAAAATATCCAACTAATGCATATTAACTCCAAATCAGTCTCGGGCCAATAAATAAATTATAACCTGTCAAGTCATAAAAATAACATCAAGTGTATTCGGGCTCCAAGCATTAACATGCACGATTTATGCCAAGGTCGTACGGCCCGATCTAGAATAATATGTATACTATCAAGGGTAGAGCGAAATGAACCATAGATGCATCTATTATACTGCCGAGGCATTCGATCCGCTACACAAGAAGAGAAAATACTCTATGAACATTTGATTTAAAAGTTATCACAAGACTAAATACACAAGGAAGAACAATTTCTATTAACGGTGAAATAACCCTCCAAAACTCAAAGTAAGTGAAATTCTGCCATTACGAATCCTTTATCAAGTTTCAATATAATTTAGGTACTTAAATTAACAAGTAGAGTGCAAACAATACAAGTATTTCATTATTTGGATCCTAAAACTACCTGGACTTAAGCATGATTAGTAGCTACGCACGGACTCTCGTCACCTCGTGCGTACGTAGCCCCCACAATTAGAATCAAATGGTAATTTAAAACACCTATGGGGAAAAATTCCTCTTACAAGGTTAGAAAAAAGACTTACCTTATCTCAAAGCTCACTTTTCGGCCCACGAATTCACTCAAAATCCTCAACTTGGTTCCGAACAATCCGAAGCTACCCAAATATTATATAAATTAATCAATATACGCTCACAAGTTCATAATTTAGCTATTAGAGTAATTACCCAACCCCAAATTGGAAGATTCCTAAGGTCTTTTACCATATGTGCCCATATGCCACAACTTTTCTTGAAAATAATTTCAATACCACAACTATGCATAGCTCTTGTCTCAACAACACTGAGTACAACAACAATAATAACACGAGAGTACGGTAAGTAAATCAACATAAGAACTTCAAAAAACAAAGAAACGGAAGAATGAGCTCACAAAGAAGACACAACAGGGAATAATGGTCTCAACAAGAATAACTCAACTGTAATGACCCGGCCGGTCGTCTTGAGACTTTGTCTGTTATTGTGACTTGCCGAAAGGTTTCATTTTGGTTTTTGGAGTGTTTTGGGACACTTAGTCCCTAAACGGAAGCTTAAGACTTCGGACTGTAGTTTGAACTATGTGAAGACGACTTCGGAATGGAGTTTTGTCAGTTCCGTTAGCTCCGTTAGGTAATTTTGGACTTAGGGTCATGTCCGGATTATGTTTTGGAGGTATGTAGCTCATTTAGGCTTGAAATAGCGAAAGTCAAAGTTTTGGAGATTTTGACCGGTAGTGGACTTTTTGATACCGGGGTCCGATTCCTATTACGGAAGTTGGAATAGGTTTTTAGGGTTGAATATGACTTGTGTGCACAATTTGGAGTCAATCAGACGTGATTTGGTTGGTTTCGGTATCGGTTATCGGATTTGGATGTTTTAAGTTCTTTAGGTTTGAATTGGAAGGTAATTCGTGATTTTAGCGTTGTTTGATGTGGTTTGAGGGCTCGACTAAGTTCGTATGGTGTTTTGGGATTGATTTTTATGTTTGGTTGAGGTCCCGGGGGCCTCGGGTGTGTTTCGGATGCTCAACAGACCATTTTGGACTTAAGGAAGATAGCAGATTTTCACGAGGCTATTTGTGCGATCGCGATTAACGAATCCCCTGGGCAGATTTAAAAGTTCAAAATCGAGGGTTTATGTCATTTTTCACCATCTGGACTTGAGAGCTCAGAATTTGGCAATTCTTGGAGGGATTTTCACGTGGGTGTTTGGGGTAAGTGATTCTTACCTAGTTTTGGTTAATTCCCATGATTATATCTTTACTTTTGTTATTAAATTAGTGATTTGGGTTGGAAAATGGGAAAAATTTGAAAAATTTTCTTTGGCCGAATTTTGGGATTTTGGTCGAGATTTCGGTATCGGATTTGAGAATTTGGTACGAGTGAACTCATGAGTGAATGGGTATTCATATTTTGTGACTTTTACCCGATTCCGAGACGTGGGGCCGTGGAGGCTTTTTAGGGCGATTGTCCAATTTCGTGCTTTAGATTTGATTTCATTAATTAGATTAATTCTTATAGTTGTATTTATGGTATGTAATTGATTTTGGCTAGATTTGGTCCATTCAGAGCCGGATATTCGTGGAAAGAGCATTGTTACGGATTGATTGAGCTTGGTTTGAGGTAAGTAGCTCGCCTAACCTTGTGGGGGGGGGAAATCCCCTTAGGATTTAGTACTGATTTTACTATGTGAGGGTCGTGTACGCGAGGTGACGAGTGCGTACACGGGCTATTTATTGAAAAACCTGATTTTTACTGACAAATTCCTTGTTTACACCTTTAATTGAATATACTAGCATGCGTAGTTACCCTGTTAGCATAGAATAACATGCATATGTGCCTATTGAATTCCTGCTTCTTTACCGACTTGTACTTAGTCTAGATTGTAGATTCTCTAGCTGTACTTATCATTTATAATTGATTGCAATGTGTATTTACTTTGGGACTACGGGACGGTATGCCCGGAGATCCCCCTACATTTTTACTTTTTGGACTACAGGACGGCATCCCGTGAGATCCCCCTGCACGTTTACTTTGAGACTACAAGGTATTACCTCGGGAGTTCTCCCAGCACATTTAATTTGAGACTACGAGGAGTTACCTCGCGAGTTTTCCCTACATATTTACTTTTGGGACTACGAGACGGTATCTTGGGAGATCCCCTGTCGCTTAATTCAGTGCACTGTTATGTTATTTCACTGTGCTAACCTTTGTTGAACTTTAATCTATTATTATACTGCTTATTCTCCTGTTTTTATTATTATATACCAATAGGCCTGACCTGACCTCATCACTACTCGACCGAGGTTAGGCTCGGCACTTACTGGGTACCGATTTTGGTGTACTCATGCTACTCTTCTGCACATGTTTTGTATGCAAATTCAGGTGCTCTTTATCATCCACAGTATCCGTGAGTTCGAGGCAGCTGTTGAAGACTTCAAGGTATATCTGCCACGTCCACACATCTCAGAGTCCCCTTCTATTCTTCCCCGTGCCAAACACTTCTTATGTGTTTGTTTTTACTAGACTTGGGTGTATAGAGATGTTATTTACTTTTATATCTTGTGACTCATGACATTTCGGGTTTTGGGAAGGCTGTGCAAGTAGAGTTTGGTTATTGTACATGCCGAGCGACATCGTTCTTTTGATTTATTTAGTATCTATTGCAGTTAGAAGTCAAACTTGTTTTCTTTCGATATTGGTATTTTCTGTGAATTGTTAGGCTTACCTAGTCGTAGAGACTAGGTGCCATCATGACGTGGTTCAGAGGGATGTTTGGGTCGTGACAAGTTGGTATTAGAGCTCTAGGTTCATAGGAGTCGTGAGTCACAAGTCGGTTTATTAGCGTCTCGCGGATCGGTACGGAGACGTCTGTACTCATCTTCAAGAGGCTATGGAACTGTTAGGAACAATCATACTTGTTTTGATTTCCTTGTAGTGCGAGTTATTGGCATCAAATTCTAAACCTCTCTATTCTATTCTTTCTCACAAATAGCGAGGACTAGTATGGGGAGATATGACAACCAGGCACTCGCGCCCCCTACTAGAGCCGCCAGAGGTTGGGTCCGGGGTAGAGTACGGCCACGCGGTGCCACCCGAGCACCCGCACGAGGTGCAACAGAGGAGCCCCCAGCAGTTCCAGTTAGAGTTCAGGCACCAGAGATTTCTATTGCTGCACCAGCCCTCCGGGAGACTCTAGCCTAGTTCAGCACCTTAGCTCACGCTGGATTGATTCCGTTAGCTCCCGCCACATCTCAGGCCGGGGGAGGGGCATAGACTCCCGTAGCCCGTACTCCTAAGCAGAGGGTCCAGGTTAATCAGGCCCCATAGTTCAATCCTATGCAGATGGTATCTCCAGTTCAGCATGAGACCAGGACAAACGCTTATTAGGTGGAGAATCTCAGACTTAAGAGGTACAAGAAGTACCACCGACCTACCTTCAGCAGATTGGCTACAGATGATGCTTAGGTTTTTGTGGAGGAGTGTCATCGTATTCTCTATACTATGGGCATAGCGGAGATGAGTGGGGTTTCTTTTACCACCTTCCAGCTTAGAGGAGCAGCCTATCAGTGGTGGCGTGCTTATGAGTTGAGTAGTCCGGATGAGGTAGCTTCACTTACATGGACTCAGTTCTCGGATATGATTTTGATAGAGTATGTCCCTCAGAGCCTCAGGGACGTATGGCGTGTGGAGTTTGAGCAGCTACACCAGGATGATACGACTGTGTCAGAGTATGCAGTCCGCTTCAGTGATTTGGCCCGACATGCACCGGCCTTGGTTGCTACAGTTCGAGAGAGGGTTCGTCAGTTTATTGAGGGACTTTACCCAGTATCAGGATTAGTATGGTGAAAGAGCTGGAGATGGATATTCCTTACCAACAGGTTGTAAGTATTACTAGGATATTGGAGTTCTTGCTTGCACGGGATCGAGAGGAGAGAGAGGCCAAAAGGTCTCGAGAGACTAGTTTTTATTCTGAAGCTCGTGCCCCAACAGCTCGCCATGGTAGGGGTTATGTGAGTTGGCCCATTCATTCAACTCTTCCAGCCGCCAGTGGTGTTCCAGCCCCTTCTAGGCCCCAAGAGCCTTATTATGCACCGCCATTATCTAGTGTGCCTCCTGCTCTGGGTGCTTTTAGCGGCCAGTCCAGCAGACCTGGACCGAGTCAGTCGCAGCAGCCACGCCCTCCAAGGGGTTGCTTTGAGTGTGGTGACACCCGCAATATGGTGAGGGATTCCCATAGACTTAGGAGGGTTTCACCTCCACAGACTTCTCAACCATCAAGTGCTCCACTGGGTCCTCAGGACATGATTCCAGCTCCAGCTACCACCCCGCCTGCTCAGCCAGCTCTAGGTGGAGGTCGGGGAGGTCGAGGTCGACCTAGAGGGGGAGGCCAGGCCAGGTATTATGCTCTTCTGGCTCGTACAGAGACAATTGCTTCCGACTCTGGCATTACAAGTATTGTTCCAGTCTGCCATAGAGATGTGTCAGTATTATTTGCCCAGGCTCTACGTATTCATATGTGTCCTCTTATTTTGCTCCACATTTTGGCGTATCTAGGGATTCTTTGAGTTCCCATGTTTATGTGTTCACTCCTGTGGGAGATTCTCTTATTGTAGACCGTGTGTATCAGTTCTGTTTGGTTGTTCTTTGTGGTTTTGAGAACAGAGCCGATTTATTGTTGCTCGATATGGTAGACTTTGATGTTATTTTAGGCATGAACTGGTTGTCGCCCCATTATGCTATTCTTGGTTGTCACGCTAAGACCGTTACACTAGCTATGCTAGGTTTACCATGATTAGAGTGGAGAGGTACCTTAGAGTATACTCCTAGTAGAGTTATTTCATTTCTTAAAGCTCAACAAATGGTTGAGAAGGGGTGTGACGCGTATCTAGCTTATGTGAGAGATGTCAGTATTGATACCCCTACAGTTGAGTCAGTTCCAATAGTTAGGGACTATCCAGATGTGTTCCCAGTTGATCTTCCGGGCATGCCGCACGATAGAGATATTGATTTTGGCATTGATTTGTTGTCGGGCACTCAGCCTATCTCTATTCCTCCTTACCGTATGGCTCCTCCTGAGTTGAAGGAGCAGTTACAGGAGTTTCTTGAGAAGGTCTTCATTCGGCCAAGTGTGTCACCTTGGGGTACTCCGGTCTTGTTTGTAAAGAAGAAGGATGGTTCTATGCGTATGCATATTGATTATCGCCAGCTGAACAAGGTTACAGTGAAGAACAGGTACCCGTTGTCTCGCATTGATGACTTATTTGATCAGGGTGCCAGGGTGTTTTCCAAGATTGACTTGCATTCAGGCTATCACTAGTTGAAGATTTGGGAGCTGGATATCTCGAAGACTGCTTTCAGGACCAGATATGGTCACTATGAGTTTCTTGTCATGTCTTTTGGACTGACCAATGTCCCAGCAACCTTTATGCATTTGATGCACAGTGTGTTCCCGCCTTATCTTGACTCCTTCGTTATTGTATTCATTGACGACACCCTAGTGTATTCCAAGACTTGGGAGGATCATGAGCAGTACCTGAGGACTGTACTTCAGACTTTGAGAGAGAAGAGGACCCTGAGCAGTACCTGAGGACTGGCTAGACTCAGTGGCACTTTTGGGCCATGTAGTATTGAGTGATGGGATCAATGTGGATTCAAAGAAGGTGGAAGCAGTGTAGAGCTGGTCTAGACCATCATCAGCTATGGAGATCCATAGTTTTCGTGGTTTGGCGGGGGTATTACCGTCGTTTTATAGAGAGATTCTTATCTGTTGCAGCAACTATGACCAGGCTAACCCAGAAGGTTTCTCCGTTCAGGTGGACAGAGGAGTGTGAGGAGAGCTTTCAAAAGCTCAAGACAGTTTTTACTATAGCCCCAATATTGGTATTGCCTACGGGTTCGGGGTCTCACACTGTATATTATGATGCGTCACGGATTGGTCTCAGCACGGTGTTGATGCAGGATGGTAGGGTTGATTGCTTACGCGTCCAGACAGTTGAAAGTTCATGAAAAGAACTATCATGTCCACAACCTCGAGTTAGCAGCTATTGTTCATTCCTTGAAGATTTGGCGCCACTATTTGTATGGAGTTTGCAGCATCTGTTCAAGCAAAAGGATCTTAATTTGCATCATCGGAGGTGGTTGGAGCTACTTAAGGACTATGATATCACCATTCTGTACCACCCGGGGAAGGCCAATGTGGTGGCCGATGCTTTGAGTCGCCGGGCGGAGTGTTTGGGAAGTTTAGCATATCTTCCAGCAGAAGAGAGACCCTTAGCATTGGATGTTCATGACTTAGCCAGCCAGTTTGTGAGATTGGATATTTATGAGCCGAGTCGAGTGTTGGCTTGTGTGGTCTCTCGGTCTTCTCTTTATGATCGCATCAGGGAGCGTCAGTATGACGACCCCCACCTATTTGTCCTTAGGGATATAGTTCATCACTGTGATGCTAAGGAGGTCCCTATTGGCGATGATGACGTACTGAGGATACAGGGCAGGCTATGTGTGACTAATATAGATGGTTTGCATGAGTTGATTATTCAGGAGGATCATAGCTCGTGGTACTCTATTCATTCGGGTGTCGCAAAGATGTATCAGGACTTGAGGCAACATTACTGGAAGAGGAGAATGAAGAAGGACATAGTGGAGTATGTGGCTCGGTGCCTAAATTGCCAGCAGGTGAAGTATGAGCATCAGTGGCCGGGTGGGTTGCTTCAGAAGTTAGAGATTCCGGAGTGGAAATGAGAGCGGATCACTATGGATTTCATTGTTGGACTCCCACAGACTCAGCGGAGGTTTGATGCAGTTTGGGTGATTTTGGATAGGCTGACCAAGTCAGCTCATCTCATTCCTGTGATGACTATTTATTCTTCTGAGCAGCTAGCTTGAATTTACATATGCGAGATCGCCAGGCTTCATGGCGTACTGGTATCTATCATCTCTGACCGGGGTACGCAGTTTACATCACGGTTCTGGAGGGTTGTACAGCAGGAGTTGGGTACTCGGGTTGAGTTGAGCATAACATTTCACCTTCAGACGGACAGACAGTCCGAGCGCACTATTCAGATACTGGAGGATATGCTCAGCGCTTGTGTGTTAGATTTTGGGGGTGCTTGGGACCAGTTCTTGCCACTTGTGGAGTTTTCCTACAACAATAGTTATCAGTCGAGCATTCACATGGTACCGTATGAGGCTCTATATGGTAGGCGGTGTCGGTCCCCAGTGGGTTGGTTCGAACCGGGCGAGGCCAGATTATTGGTTACAGACTTGGTCCAGGATGCCCTGGATAAGGTGAAGGTAATTCAGGATCGACTTCGCACAGCCCAGTCCAGACAGAAAAGTTATGCAGACCGGAGGGTTTGTGATGTTGTATTCATGGTTGGAGAGCAGGTCTTTCTCCGGGTTTTGCCTATGAAGGGCGTTATGAGGTTCGGGAAGAAGGGGAAGCTGAGCCCAAGGTACATTGGTCCTTTTGAGGTGTTAAGGCATGTTGGGGAGGTTACTTATGAGATTGCCTTGCCTCCCAGTCTCGCAGGGGTCCACCTAGTATTTCATGTTTTTATGCTCCAGAAGTATCACGGCGATTCAGCTCATGTGTTGGATTTCAGCTCAGTCCAGTTGGACAAGGATCTATCTTATGTCAAGGAGCCAGTGGCTATTTTGGACAGGCAGGTTCGGAAACTGAGGTCAAAGAACATTGCTTCCATGAAGGTTCAGTGGAGGGGTCAGCCGGTCGAGGAGGTGACTTGGGAGACCGAACATGTTATGCGTAGTCGTTATCCTCATCTTTTCACCACTTCAGGTATGTCTTTATGTTCGTTCGAGGACGAACAATTATTTTAAGAGGGGAAGGATGTAACGACCCGGCCAGACGTCTTGAGAGTTATAACCCCGATCCCCTATTAACTGCTTCTCCCATATCTTTTCTACTATTGTGACTTTCCGGGAGGCTTCGTTTTGGTTTTTGGAGTGTTTTGGGACACTTAGTCCCTAAACGAAAGCTTAAGCCGTAGGATTTGGATTGTAGTCAGAACTGTGTGAAGACGACTCCGGAATAGAGTTTCGTCAGTTCCGTTAGCTCTGTTAGGTGATTTTGGACTTAGGGTCATGTCCTGATTGTATTTAGGAGGTCTGTAGCTCATTTAGGCTTGAAATGGCGAAAGTTGATGTTTTGGAGATTTTGACCGGTAGTGGACTTCTTGATATCAGGTTCGGATTTTGACTTCGGAAGTTGGAATAGGTCCGTAGGGTTAAATATGACCCGTGTGCACAATTTGGGGTCAATCGGACATGATTTAGTTGGTTTCAGCATCGGTTGTCGGATTTGGATGTTTCAAGTTCTTTACATTTCAATTGGAGGGCGATTCGTGATTTTAGCATTGTTTGATATGGTTTGAGGGCTCGACTAAGTTCGTATGGTGTTTTGGGTTTAGTTGGTATGTTTGGTTGAGGTCCCGGAGGCCTCGGGTGTATTTCGGTTGCTCAACGGACCATTTTGGACTTAAGGAAGAAAGCAGATTTTCTGGTGTTGTGTTGCAGACTTTTTCTTCATCGCGTTCGTGAGGGAGGTCTCGCGATCGCGTAAGGCAATGTGAGAGGCCAGCTAAGCTTTTCTTCGCATTCGTGATTTTGAGGACGTGATCGCATAGGTTGGTCAGGTTGTTCATCGCGAACGCGTGAGCTAGGCCGCGTTCACAAAGAAGAAGTAAAGCATCGGTGGAATTTAAGGGTTATTCTTCGCGAACGCGTGGAGTTGTTCGCGATCACGTAAGACTGAGGGCTAGTGAACCGCGTTCGCGTGGAGATTTCCGCATTTGCGTAGGGTTAAATTCTGGGGCAGCAAAGTTGTGCTTCGCGATCGCGAGGCTATTTCCGCGATCGCGATTAAGGAATCACCTTGGCAGATTTAAAAGTTCAAAATCAAGGGTTTATGTCATTTTTCACCATTTGGACTTGAGAGCTCGGAATTTGGCGATTCTTGGAGGGATTTTCACGTGGGTTTTTGGGTAATTGATTCTTACCTAGTATTGGTTAATTCCCGTGATTATGTCTTTAATTTCTTCATTAAATTAGTGATTTGGGTTGGAAAATTGGGAAAACTTTGAGAAACGTTCTTAGGCCGAAATGTGGGATTTTGGTCGAGATTTCGGTATCGGATTTGAGAAATTTTGGTACGAGTAAACTCGTGAGTGAATGTGTGTTCATATTTTATGAATTTTACCCGATTCCTACATGTGGGCCCGGGGAGGCTTTTTAGGGCGATTATCTAATTTCTTTCTTTAACTTTGATTTCATTAATTAGATTAATTCTTATAGTTGTATTTATGGTATGTAATTTATTTTGGCTAGATTTGGGACATTCGGAGCCGGATATTCGTGGAAAGAGCATTGTTACAGATTTATTGAGCTTGGTTTGAGGTACGTGGCTTACCTAACCTTGTGGGGGGAGGGGGGTAAGTTTACTATGTGAGCGTCGTGTACGCGAGGTGACGAGTTTGTACACGGGCTATTTGTTGAAAAACCTGATTTTTACTTAGAAATTCCCTGTTTACACCTTTAATTGAATATACTAGCATGCATAGTTACCCTGTTAGCATAGAATAACATGTCTACTTGCCTTATTTGCTTAATTGAACTCTTTGCAGCATGCCTATTGAATTCCTGCTTCTTTCCCGACTTGTACTTAGTCTAGACTGAAGATTCTCTTGTTGTACTTGTCGTTTGTAATTGATTGCGTTATGTATTTACTTTGGGACTACGGGACGGTATCCTGGGAGATCTCCCTGCATACTTACTTTTGGGACTATGAGACGGTATCCCAGGAGATCCCCCTGCACATTTACTTTGAGACTACGAGGCGGTACCTCGTTAGTTCTCCCGGCACATTTACTTTGAGACTACGAGGCGATACCTCGGGAGTTCTCCCTGCATATTTACTTTTGGTACTACGAGACGGTATCTCGGGAGATCCCCTATCGCTTAATTCAGTGCACTTTCACTATGCTTACCTTTGGTGAACTTCAGTCTCGTATTATACTACTTATTCACCTATTTCAATTATTATATGCCAGTAGGCCTGACCTGACATCGTCACTACTTGACCAAGGTTAGGCTCGACACTTACTGGGTACCGATTGTGGTGTACTCATGCTACTCTTCTAAACATGTTTTGTGTGCAGATTCAGGTGTTCGTTATCAAACGCAATATATGTGAGTTCGAGGCAGCTGTTGGAAACTTTAAGGCATATCTTTCGCGTCCGCAGACGTCGGAGTCCCCTTCTATTCTTCCTCGTGTCAAACACTTCTTCTGTGCTTGTTATTGCTAGACTTCGGTGTATAGAGATGGTATTTACTTTAATATCTTGTGACTCATGACATTCCGGGTTTTGGGAAGGCTGTGCAAG
Source organism: Nicotiana tabacum (assembly GCF_000715075.1). Taxonomy (NCBI): domain Eukaryota; kingdom Viridiplantae; phylum Streptophyta; class Magnoliopsida; order Solanales; family Solanaceae; genus Nicotiana; species Nicotiana tabacum. The sequence continues at coordinate 40,980 of NW_027438270.1, read as the reverse complement.
TAGAGTTTGGTTTTAGTACATGCCGAGCGGCATCGTTCTTTTGATTTATTCAATATTTATTGCAGTTAGAAGTCAAACTTGTTTTCTTTCGATATTGGTATTTTCTATGAATTGTTAGGCTTACCTAGTCGTAGAGACTAGGTGCTGTCACGACGTGGTTCGGAGGGATGTTTGGGTCGTGACATCAACGAGGGAAGAGATAATGTGCAACAATGATTCAACATGGGTACAACTCGACTATAGGAGAGACAACATGAATCAATGATTCCAAATATGAATAATCGACAATTAAAGGGTTGAAAAACTTTAATCAAGGTTAATCAAATTACGAAAAAGACGACGATAACTTCAATTAAGGTTAAGCAATTACAGAAAAGATAACATAACTTCAATTAAGGTTATGCAATTACGGAAAAGACAACATGGCAGTAAAAAAAGGCAACAACTTCAGTTAAGGCACATAAGAGTTTAATTGGCAACAATGGTAGCACATAAATCAGTTAAGGCACATAAGAGTATCTATTGCAGTTAGAAGTCAAACTTGTTTTCTTTCGATATTGGTATTTTCTATGAATTATTAGGCTTACCTAGTCGTAGAGACTAGGTGCCATCACGACGTGGTTCAGAGGGATGTTTGGGTTGTGACATCAACGAAGGGAGAGATAATGGGCAACAATGATTCAACATGGGTATAACTCGACAATAAGAGAGACAGCATGAATCAATGATTCCAAATAAGAATAATCGACAATTAAAGGGTTGAGAAACTTCAATTAAGGTTAATCAAATTACGGAAAAGATGACGATAACTTCAATTAAGGTTAAGCAATTATAGAAAAGACAACATAACTTCAATTTAGGTTAAGAAATTATGGAAAACACAACATGGCAATAAAAAAAGGCAACAACTTCAGTTAAGGCAGATAAGAGTTTAATTGGCAACAATGGTAGCACATAAATCAATCAATTCCAAATAAGACACGTAAGGGTGAATTTAGTAAATGGAGTATTTATCATGATAAATCAACTTCATATCCAATGAACATAAGAACCTAAGAGCCCTAAACGGTCAAATTTCCACAAATAAGCCCAAGTACGCACTCGTCACCTCGCGTACACGGCTTTCACATGACCTAATTAGCACAAATAACTCAAATCCTAAGGGGTACTTCCCCCATACAAAGTTAGGCAAGATACTTACCTGAACGAAACTAGACCGATACTCTAAAATGGCCTTCTTGCGTGAAACAATCTCCGGACAGTTCAAATCTAGCCAAAATAACTTTACATCAAAAATAAAATCATAGGAAATAAATTCCGGATAATAAAGCTTCGATCTTGAAAGAGAAATAAAGAGTCAACTAAAACAGTCAACCCCGTGCTCGCCTCTCGGAACCCGACCAAAATCACAAAATCCGAATACCCATTCGATAACGAGTCCAACCATACAAGAATTACTCAAATCCAACCTCAAATCACCTTTCAAATCTCCAAAGTTTAGTCTAACAAGTTTTCATAATGTTCCCCCAAATTTCCCACTTAATTCACTAATTAAATGATGAAAATAATAATAGATTCATGAAATATAATATGATTCGGGTAAAGAATAATTACCCCAATGAATTGATTGAAAAACCCACGAAACATCACCTAAAGCCGAGGTCTACAACTCCAAAAATGAATAAATCCTCAAACCCCCGAAATATATGCTTCTGCCCAGCGATGTTTGCACCTGGGACACATTAGCCGCTTCTGCGGCGTCACTTTTGCGACAAAAATTCCGCTTCTGTGGATAATCACCGGAGGCCACCCTTCACACCTGCGGAAAAAGATCCTCTTTTGTGCAAATGCAGGTGTGAACAAATATCATGCTTCTGCGCTGCCCTTCGCTTCTGTGATCCAAAATGCCGCTCCTGCGGACGTGCAAATGCGCCCAGAACTCCGCTTCTGCGAGCTTTCCACATTCAGCATGTTTTGCTTCTGCGACCAATGTGTCGCATCTGCGGGCTTGCATCTGCGACCAGCCTCTCCGCAGATGCGGACACACCAGAACTCTGCCAACCAGCCGTAATCAAAAATGATCCAAACGATCCGAACCTCGTCCGAAATTCATCCTAGCCACTCGGTACCCCGTCCGAATATACCAACAAGTCCCGTAATATAACACGGACCTACCTGAGGCCTCACATAAAACAACGTCAAAACTATGAATCACACCTCAAATCGACATTAATGAACTTATGAACTTTCAACTTCTACAACCCGCACCGAATCATATCAAATCAACCCGGAATGACGTCAAAATTTGCATGGAAGTCCCAAATGACATAACGGGGTTAATACAACTCCCGAAATCAGAATCCAAACCCGATATCAATAAAGTCAACTCTCGATCAAACCTCTCAACCTTCCAAATCTTCAACTCTTCCAATGTTTGCCAAATTGCATCAACTTAACCTACGGACCTCCAAATCAAAATCCGGATACTCGCCTAAGTCCAAAATACCATACGAAACTATTGGAATCATCAAAATACCATTTTGGAGTAGTCTACGCACAAGTCAAACTCCGGTCAACTCTTACTGCTTAAGTTTCTAAAACAAGAATCCTTCTTCCAAATTGATCCCGAATCATTCTAAAACTGAACTCTACCACACATGCAAGTCATAACACATAATACGAAGCTGTTCAAGACCTTAAGCCACCAAATGGTACGCTAATTCTCAAAATGACCGGTCGGGTAGTTACATTAATCTACTTGGTTCTTCACACGTCACACCAAAACGTAGGCCAAAAATTTAATAGAAGTTAAAGTTGTTCAATTTCGTATAATACAATGATAATTTGATGTTTTACTAGAACATAACAGATAAGAAAATGGTGGCATCTAAATTTTATGGGACACGTGAAAGAAGAGTTTAATATCAGCCTTATCTTCTTCATGACTATTAAAATGATCCAAATGGTAGAATCACATGCTGCAGTTTACTTCATATGAGTTATGAACTCATTTTCACAGTGTAAGAATGCAGAGACGGAATCAGAATTTGAAGTTTATGAGTTCGGAATTCTAGTCATTTTATGTTATTGGATTCTAAATTAATAATTTATACATATTCAATGAATTTTTTAAGATCATATAGAATTTGGACCAAAGTTGTTGGGCTAGGATCAACTCAAATGGATAAACTAGGTGAAGTTAGGCTCAGCTCAAATGGATAAACTAACATAAACTAAGTCAATAGTACTTTCAACTATTTATATATATGATTAAATATTTAATCTTAACTTTAGTTTACGTTTATGAGGGAATTAAAGTTAATATCAAGTCGCTCCATTGCTCTCGTGCATGGGCAGAGTTACGAGGGTAAGGGAGTATGGATAAATTTCATTCGTTAAAAAATTATACAATATAAGGGCAGTCAGGTGCACAAAGTATTTCGCACTCATACAGGATTAGAGAAAGATCTGCATCCCTAAGAATATGATGTATAAAGTATTCCCTAATGCAAGCATTAATGATTGTTTTCACGGCTCAAATCCGTGACTTATAAGTCACACGGAGACAACTTTATTGTTATTCCAAGGCATCACTTCCAAAATTATACTGTATATAGTTAAAATAATTGTTTATGTATATAGTAGATGATAATGTTTTTTTACTTTTTTATTTTTTTTTATATTTTGAATTCCCGCAGTAAAAATCCTCACGTCGTAACTACTCTCGTGAAAGAAAGAAGTTTAATATCAGCTCTACTTTCTTCATGAATATCCAAAGGGAAATGGTTCGATATTATCCATCTACTTTCGAATATTGTCTACATATAATCTTCGTTATACTATTCGGCCAAATTTATCCTTACCGTTATATTATTCGGTCAAATTTACCGCTACCATCAGCAAACTTTTGAAAATTACCACTCAGTCTGTTAGAGGACCCAGAATCTCCCAAATCATTTTAATTAAGTTACTTATTCTTCTTCTTGATCCATTATTTTTGAAATAGTTGGCATTTACCTGCTTTCTTAATTGAAAAAATAAGAGAAAGAAATATTAAAATAATACAACAATTATATAGTAAATTTAAGAATTTAAATTAGGTAGATTGTCTAAATTCTAAAAAAAATTTACAACACCCCAACTTTAATGAATTCGTTGCACTAAAGGTATGAAGACTTTGCAAGTATTAGTGATATAAGTTGAAGTTCCTTTGAGACTTTATATTGTCGAATTCAACTTTGCTTTAATCAAATGCCTATGTATTGTTCGCTCTTAAGTTAGTCGATCAAACTCTATACTAACCAGACAATAAAAAAATATATTCGAATATACATGTACATATATGATAAGCAGCAGCATATAATACACAGTAAATATACCCCCATGAATTCTATGATGTGTATATGATTAAAAAATAAATAAAATTTTAAACCAATTCCAAACTCATTATCACAAGAAGAGAAGTGGCTGCAATGGTAATTAAAAATATCCATGAATACTTTGTATAGTCTAGTACCTTTATATAACGTTTCGAACGGTCGTTTTGGGATTTAGCATTCCATTCGATGGTTTGAGACTTTGAATAGCTTCATATTATCTATTATGACTTGCGTGTATGGTTGGTTTTGTTTTTCGAGCGGTTCGGGATTGATTTGGAAGAATGATTCTCATTTTAGATGCTTTAAGTTGGAGGAGTTGACCAAGGTTTGACTTTTGGGTAAACGGACTCGAAATAGGGTTTTAATTATTCCAATAAGATTGTATGATTATTTTGGACATGTTCACAATATTTGGTTAAATTCCTATGAGTTTTGGATAAATTTGGGTTGTATGGTGTTTGTTTTCGGTTTCGACGTCGATTTGAGCATAAAGGTTACCATATTGAGCAAACGGCCTTTGATTCGTATTTTGACTAAGCCATTATATCCGTATCGTAATTTTGGAAATATAGCAACTGAAACCATAAAGTTTCAAAATCTTATGAGGAATTATGGTCATTTTACTAAGAATTGGGTTGCTAGATTTTTCAGATTATTTATGAAATTGCCACTGAATTCGTATTTAAAAATCTGCATTATTTCTAAATATTGAAACTAACATATCTCCTTCATTACAAGGTCAAATGGAGTGATTCAAAAGCCTAAGTTGACTGAAATTTCACAAGAAATCCATTGGAGGCATCAAACGTAAGTTTTAGAATCGTTTGGTATATGAAACGAGGCAGGACAACTAGGTATTATTGGCTACTAATGATGTTGGAGTTTTTCTCATCTTGAATGTTTAGGATTGAGAGAATTTAAGGATGTTCCATGGGGTAAGATTTAAATCATAACCTAAGTATTTTTCTATGATTCATTCCCTTGCTTTAAGCTTTAATCCATGATTTTAATTGAAAATCCATTTAATTCTTTAAATGAAGACCTAGGGTTATGTCCTAAATTGTAAAAATTAAAAATGAGTTAGAAGCGTTTATTTCTTGATTCCTTTTGGGGTCTTCTTCTCCTATATTAGGAGAACAACATACTCGCATTTGGCAAGTTTTGGAGGAGTATTTCGGGAGATATGAGACCCAACTAGTGTAGGTTGGACTTTTGGGAGCGATATTTTGGCGAATTAGTTGAGCTATCGGACTTCGATTGAGTCAAATTTTATTCGTGTGAACTTGTATTGGTTCGGGCTTCGCTCGGGTAAGCTCGAATTTGGAATCCAAGGCGAGCCCGACATTGACTTTTTGGGGAAAATATAAAGATCATAACTTTATTTATTGTAATTAGTTTCTCTTGCATTGTTTGATGTTATTAAGTCATTTTGTTTAGATTTGTGCCGGGTGGAGGCGAATTTTAGGGAAAAAAACTATTTTGGAGGGTTGAGTTGGCCTAGTTGAGGTAAGTTTCTTGCCTAAGTTTGTGTGGGGGAAACTACCCCTTAGGATTTGGGTTTATTGTGCTATTTGTATTATGTGAAAGTTGTGTACGCAAGATGACGAGTGGGTACACGGGCTATATGTGGTATTTGACCGATTTAGATTGTCTAGACTCTTTCCATGCCTTTAATTGAATTGTCATAATATGTTATATCTCTCATTGTTAATCTACTCTTACATGCTCTATTTGACGTTGTTAGCACTTGTTCTACCTCTTACTTGTTATTTTGCTTTTATATGCTTTAGTTGAAGTTATTGTCTTCCTTATTGTCTTGTTACCTCTTAATTGTTGAATCACTTTTAATTGAAGTTGTTATTTCGTGGAATATCATCTTGTTGAATTATTGGTGTTGAAGTTGTAATAGTCGTTATCACATTGAGGCAAAGTTGTTAATTGTTGAGATACCTTTCCTTGCTGAGCATTCCCATTCATTTTGTTATTGATGAAATTTTTGTACACATTGTGGTTGAGTCATGGGCTATTTGTTGTGGAAATATGGAATTGTTCGTCCCTTTCGCGACTCTGTGCTTATTTGTTACATGCCTTAATTGTTTTACTTGCACACCCTAATTTTTACATGTTTTACTTGTCCTGTTGTTTTTGTAATATTTGTTGCATTCCTTTGATTATTACATGTTCCTTTATTGGCTTGCACTCATACCCTTTGATTGTATAAATTCTTGTAAATTAAGTTATTGGATTGTTTATGTTTATCGAAATTGTTTTTGGATGAGGTTGCACGCCGCAATGAAAATTAAAGGATAATAACTTGAAATGGTGGAATAAGGGAGGATTATGATCTTGATAAATAATGATATGGTGAGATCGGGTTATGCGCTGCAATATTTTGTATACATAATAAGTGATATTAATAAATGATAATATGCTAGAATAAGGGAGGATTATGATGTTGATTAATGATGATATGGTGGGATCGGGTTGCGTGCCGCAACAGATTGTTTACGTTACACTTGATATTGATAAAGGATGTTACAGTGGGATCAGGTTGCACGCTGCAACGGATTGTGTATGTTGTACTTGTTGTTTTTGTTGTGTTAGTTTCAACATTTTTATATAAGATTACGAGGTTTGTTATTCTGGGCTTTCTGATAGTGAGGTTTGAATTCATTTTCATAAACTAACTGCTTTACTTTCATTTCCTATTTTCTTTCCGTGTTATTATTATTTAATTTCGTGGAGTCACTATATCATATTATGTTAAGTTGTTGGCAACATAATAGTTTAAATAAAAGAATTATTAAAATACTTTATTCTATGTGCCTCTTAAGATAGAACTCGTTAACTCACTCGGTACCTCATTATTCTAAATGGTTATCACACTTTTACTATAATTGGGTTCTCAAATTATACTCATCACTCATGGTTAACTTACTTAAAATTGTTATCATGTTTTTCCTTAACAAATTTTATATTTAATTGGTTAATTTAACTTATGTTTTATTTTGTTTAAAAATTATACTTTTACTCAATTTTATTGATTTCTAAACTAAACCCATCTTATACTCTGTTTCGTACAAATTGTGTATTATTTTACTTTACTTGATTTCTAAAATAAATTCATTATTTCATTTGACACCTTACTTTATTCAAGATTGTTATTATGTTTTATGGTGTTTAAATATGTCTTTCGTTCATCTAAATTAATATTATTACGGTTGCAAAGTACATGGTAGCACGTGGGTTTTGCCGTGCAAAGGTGATTGTTATTGTGGGCACGAGATGCCATATGTGTAAGATTTAGAAATTGTGGTCCATGACTTGTGGTTTATGAGGTGTGTTGTCTCGGGGTACGTAATTCTTGTTGTAAGTCCATGCATTGGGAGCGATTTGATTATTTAAGTTGTCATCCGTTTTTCCTTATTTGAGTTCAGTTACATCTCATTGGTGTTCTGATTATGTTGTTTCTTTATTACTCATTTACTACTTGCTGTCATTTATGTTTCTATTACTTCATTGTTGGTTGTAAATCAATAATATTTTGGTCGTTGTTCTTACATTGATGTTCTTTCCATTGTTAGCTTATGTATATCTTGAAAATATTTCTATGTCTAGTAGGTGTCTTGACCTGGCCTCATCACTACTCTACTAATGTTACGCTTGATACTTACTAGGTACCGTTGTGGTATACTCGTGCTACGCTTCTGCACACTTTTGTGCAGATCCAGGTATTCTGATTGTGTTGTTGAGAGTTGCATCTGCGCGGTGTGAGACTTCAAGGTATACCTGCTTGACATTCGCAGGATTCGGAGTCACTATCTTACTTCATTATGCTACTGTTAAATTGTAATTCAAAACTGTCATGACTCAAAATCCAACCAGTCGTGATGACACCTAACCCAACCCGCTAGGTAAGCCAATTAACAATAAAACAATTCAAATGAGATTTACTAAGAAAATAGGAATGAAATAACTGAACTGCTTTACAACTCCCCAAGGACTGGTGGTACAAATCATGAGCTTCTAAGACATAGAGTTTACAAAGCCGATATGAAATAAATACATCATATGTTAGAAACGTACATAAACAGATTTATAAATCTAAAGTTACCAAGAACAAAAGGAAGCTCTAACTGGAACGCATGTTGATCTTCAATGCCAGCTCCCGCCATACACAGCAACATCAGTGTCACGACCTAGTTTTCCCTCCATTGAGTATCGTGATGGCACCTAGTCTTAAGGACTAGGTAAGCCTAACAATAATTAAAACAACAACATTATTTAAATAGAATCTCTTAAAATTCCCAAAACCGGTAGTACAAGTCATAAGCTCTACAAAGTGTTTGCTAGAAAACTCTAAATACAACTATCCAGAAATAAGAATATACAGTGCAACACAAAAACTAGAAGGTGACTCCGAAGCCTGCGAATGCAGTAGCAGGTTTACCTTGAGTCTCCACAGCAACAGTCCACACAGCTAGCTAACGAACAAGTACCTGGATCTGCATAAAAATATGAAGAAGAGTAGCATGAGTACACCACAGCGGTGCCCAGTAAGTATCAAGACTAACCTCGGTGGAGTAATGACGAAGAACAGTCAAGACACCCACTGGTCTAATAAACCGAACAGATATACGTATATGAATAACAGAAGTATGATGTCTACATAAAAACTATGCAATATGGCTCACAATACAGTAATGGCATTAAAGCAAGAAACAACAAGTATCAACAGAATATCATGAAAATGATGCAGACAAGGTGAATGGAACAAAACCTAAATCCGGAATCATGAATACAGAAAGGACAAGTAATAACTCAGTAATTAGAACCGCTTTTACAACAGGTTTTAGTCAACAACTCCACGAGGTACCAAACCTTGGACAATTCATAACTCACGGGTCTTAATACCTGAACCCTAACACTTGGTCATGTGCCCCCATAACACCTCATAACCATACTCACGAAACACGAGCCAATAGAGCCATTCTCATATAGAAGACAAGTAAGCAAGGGTGAGCATCTATGCTCAACAATATAAAGAACACCTCTTGTCCGATAAGAGTGCTTAACTACGTGTAAGCTTGTGCAAGTGTCCTAACATAGTCTATACCAGCAAATACGCATAAGGAAGAAGAAGAATGGACAACACGCAAAATATTTTCTCACGGTAGAACCTCGTGCATCACCACAACAAATACAAAAACAACAATGGCAATAATACAAAGTACGACAAGTAAATCAACTCAAGAACTTTTGAATCACAGGAAAAATGTGGGACCAAATCACAAGAATAACCACAGTCTGAAATGCTAGGAGTAAAGTGTACAACTCAACAAAGGGAAAACTAAGGTGTAGCAAAGAATCCCATAATATATACATCAACAACAGTGAAGCTAACATGAATCCAATAATGCCAAATAAAACAAGTCGACTAAGATATAGGATATCTACTTCTTTTAAGGTTGAGGAAATTATGAAGGATATTCAACAATTCAATTAAGGATAATAGCGGAAAAATAATCATAACCTCAATTAAGACTGAATAATTATAGGATGAAATAATATAAATTCCAAATAAAGATAAGTAGTTATGAAAAGATAACATGGCTATAAAAGAGATAACAATTTCAATTAAGGCACATATGAATCAAGTAACGATAATAGTGGATCATGAAGCAATTTATTCTAATTAAGCATGTAGATGTGAATCTAGTACTTAAGATATATAATCATAACAAGAACAACTGCATATTCAATGAATACAAGGACCTAAGAACCCTAAAAGGCCAACTTTCCACAAATATGTCCGTGCACGCACTCGTCACCTTGTGCACACAGGCTACAATCAACATAGAAGACTCAAATCCTAAGGGGAAGCCCCCAACACAAGGTTAGGCAAGATACTTACCTCGAACCAAGCTCAAACAGTCCGTAGGAGTGCCCCTTACTCAATTATCCGACTCCGAATGGTCCAAATCTGACCAAACACAATTGCATATCATGAATACAATGATAATAGACTCATCTAATTAATGAAATCAATATTTTAACAAAAAATCGGAAATTTTCCCTAAAAAGTCGACCCGGGCCTACGTCTCGAAATCGGGTAAAAGTCACAAAATATGAACACCCATTCACTCACAAGTCCAACTATATAAGAATTACTCAAATCTGACCACAAATCCCCTTTCAAAACTCAAAATCTTTATTGAAGAAGTTCTTCCAATTTTTCCCAATTTCAAGCCCCAAAATCCAAAACTAAATGGAGAAAACAACTACAGATTAATGGAATACAACCAAAAATGAGTTAGGAATCATTACCCTAAAGCTTCCTCTGAAAATCCCTTGAAATATGCCAAAATTCCGAGCTCTCAAGTCCAAACACAAAGAATGAAACCATACCCTCGGATTTCTCTTTTCTGCCCAGGCGTGACCGCACCTGCGACTAATTAGCCGCATTAGCGCGACCGTAGGTGCGCATGTCCAAACGCACCTGCGCTTCCTCTCACTTCTGCATGCCAAAATCCACTTCTGCGGAGCCGTTGATGCGCACAAATTCTCTGCACCTGCGGAGACTGTCAAGTGTGGCTATTCTCGCTCTTGCGCCTCAATCTTCGCATCTGCGGGCATCGCAGATGCGGAATTTTTCCTCGCACCTGCGACCCCTGGCACTCCTCCACTTTTCCGCTTCTGCGCTTGCCTCTCCACACGTGCGCTTTCGCACCTGCGATCTCTTTACCGCAGGTGCAAAAACACCAGAAGCCTGAAGATTTAGTAGTAACACAAATCCAACTTTTAATCCGTTAAGCACCCGAAACTCACCCGACGCCCCCGGGACCTTAATCAAAAATACCAACCAATCCTAAAACACCATACGAACTTCGTCGAGCCCTCAAATAACATCAACTAATGATTAAACTACGCATCGCACCATGAATCGAACTTATAAATTTCAAATCTCTCAACTTCTAAAACACGTGCCAAAACCTATCAAATCAACCCGGAATGACGTCAAATTTTTCAGGCAAGTCCCATATAACATAACGGAGTTGTTCCAACTCTCGGAATCGCATTCCGATCCCGATATCAAAAAATCCACTTCCGGTCCAAATCTCCAAAAATTTGACTTTTGCCATTTCAAGCCTAAATCAGCTACACACCTCGGATTTACAGTCCGAACACGCTTCTAGGTCCAGAATCATCCAACGGAGCTAATGGAACCGACGGAACTCAATTCCGGAGTCGTCTTCACATAGTTCCAACTACGGTCAAAATCCTAAGACTTAAGCTTCCATTTTAGGGACTAAGTGTCCCAAATCACTCTGAAAAAATCGGTAACCGAATTCAACCATGCACGCAAGTCAATAGACATAATATGAAGCTGCTTAGGGCCTTATGCCGCCGAACGAGACTTAAATTCTCCAAACGATCGGCCGAGTCATTACAATGAGCTCTAAAATCTGTACGCAAGGTGCAGAAGTGTAGTATAAATACAACCAACCCACTCAATAAGTAGCAAACCTATCCTTAGGTTGCATGTAGTGACGAGATTGGACAAAGGTCTGAGTCCAACACCAACAGTCGGGAACAATTCATAACAATATAACTAAAGAAGTACAAGTAATAACTCAAAGATAAAATACTCAGCTCGTTCACATTTTCGAAAAATATGCATGTTTTTCAAGTATATCAGTAAAACCCAAATCTTTCACCGAAATCACCAAAATATGAGTAAATCTGAAAACTATGATTTTTCCCAAAACTCTTTCAAAAACAGATAGGATATTTCAATCTCAGATTGTATGAGGGAAGTACATCTCTATGCCTACATATTAATGTGCATGTGAAATCATGAATGTCACAATACCGTGTAGCATGAGGAAATTTATCTCTATGCATGTATGTAAAGTGTACATGTCAATGTAATGCATCACAGTGATGTACTCATGTACTCACACTCTTAGAGTACTCAACCTCACTGCCTCGTACTCCCACTCATCATGCTCAGTCTCTCATCACACTCAGTCACTTAGCACTGTACAGTACCTGCAGCGGTGTGCAGCCCGATCCCATCAAGAATCAATAGAACCTGCGCTCATTATAGGAGTGCAGACTCCAGAAGGGCGGATCCTGCCCAAGCGCTAATAAAAGCTACTGCGGCGCGCAACCCGATCCCATCATGAATCAGTAATACCTGTTGTTGCATGCAGCCCAATCTCATCATGAGTCAATAATACCTATTGCAGCGTGCAGCCCGATCCCATCATGAGTCAATAGTACCTGCTGCGACGTGCAACCCGATCCTATCATCAGTCAATAGTGACCGCTGCGGCGTGCAGCCCGATCCCATCAATATCACTCACAAACAGGCCCTCGGCCTCACTCAGTCATCAATCTCTCCAGTCTCTCGGGCTCACAACACTCATGCCAAGCATCCCAAATCTATAATACATGATGTTACAATGTACGGTAATAGAGACTGAGATATGATATGCACTAATGAATGCAAATGAGTACATAACTGCAATTAAGCAAATAACTCAACAGCAAAGAACAACCACTGTGGGTCCCAATAGCACCAGCATATAGCCTAAACATGATTTCTAACATAAATCACAGCTCAAATGCTCTAACACATAGAGTACAGTAATAATATTCAGATAAGATAGCTAAACAGTTCCACGGAATCGACTAAATCACAATTACTACGGTGCACGCCGACACGCCCGTCACCTAGCATGCGTGTCACCTCAACACCAATCACACACGTAATTTCAGGGATTTATACCCTTAGCACCAAGTTTAGAAGTGTTACCTACCTCAAACAAGCCGAATCCAATACCTAGCAAGCCAAACAATACTTTAAAAATACCATCTCGCGCGTACTGACCTCCGAACGGCTCAAAACTAGCCAAAAGAAACTCAAATACATCAAATAATGCCTAAGGAAGAAATTCCAAATGATAAAGGTCGAATCTTTAATCAAAAGCCCAAAGTTAACAAAAAAGTCAAAATTGGGCCCGCACCTTAGAACCCAACAAAACACACAAAATCCAACAACCCATTCAATTACGAGTTCAACCAAACTAGTTTCACTCAAATGCGACTCCGAATCGATGTTCAAAATTCAAAAATTCACTTTATGAAACTTTAGGCAAAACCCCCCAATTTCTCTTTCAATATCATCAATGAAATGCCAAAATCGAAGGTGGATTCATGAAATATAATCAAAATCGAGTAGGAAACACTTACCCCAATTCATGTAGTGAAAATCACCTCAATCCGACCTCCATAGCTCAAAATATGCTAAAATGTCCGAAACCTTCAAAATAGAGTTTTATACATTGTTCCAGGGGTACCCTTCGCGGTCGCGGTCACAAACCTCGCGATCGCGGTCACAAACCTCGCGATTGCGATTACAAAATTTTCCAGGACAATCTTTGTTTATGGATCATCTCCAAATTCTTTATAGATTGCAAGATATAAGCTTCCAAAGTCGGATTAGTGACAGTATAATTTCCTCTACGCGATCGCGAAAATTCCTCCGCGATCTCAAATAATAGGCCCATTTTTCCCATTTTACTCTTCGCGATCACGACCAATTCTACACGATCGTAATGTACACCCCTGAAGCCAAAAACCAGCAGCTAAAATGGCCTAGAAATGGTCCGAAACCACCCCGAAACTCACCCGAACCCCTCGGAACCCCGTCCGAACATACCAACAAGTCCCAAAATATAACACGAACCTATTCGCGGCCTCAAATCACACATAACAAAATCAAAACCATGAATCTCGATCAAGATCAATCTCTTAATTTCATAAACTTCAAACTTCGAACCAAGCATCTGATTCAAGCCTAACCAATCCAGAATGAACCCAAATTTTGTATACAAGTTCCAAATAACATAACAAACCTATTCAAACTCTCGGAATAATAATTTGAACCCGATATCATCAAAGTCAATTTCCGGTCAAACTTATGAATATTACAAGCCTTCAAAAATCACCATCCGGACATAACAGAACCATCAAAACTTCAATCCGAGGTCAAATACTAAAAAGTCAAACTTGGTCAATTCTTCCAACTTAAAGCTTCAAACATGAAATTCATCATTCTGAACTAATTCTGAATCACCCAAAAATCGAAACCGATGATACACATAAGTCATAATACATCATACACAGCTACGCATTCCCTCAAACCAACAAGCGAAGTGAAAATGCTCAAAACGACCACTCGGGTCGTTACATTCTCCCCCACTTGAACATACGTTCATCCTCGAACGTGCCAAGAGTCACTCCAAAGCCTTCAAATAACCGTGCAACCTTACCATGCACATATCCGGGGGTGATCCCACGTCACCCCAATCCATATAAGCCTCACGACACAACATAACTGAAGATCTTTAATTCAACCTTAGCCTATAAACATTGGAACCCAATTTCCAATATCCGAAATTCCTTACAAGACCCGAATCTCGCACCTACACACTATATAAGTCTGAACAAGCTATATTAAGCCATATCCATAACCCAAGATGTAATCATATGATATATCACGTAACTCGCATACTCGTACCGATAATTTTCGACCACAATAACTGCTCAAAACAAATCTGGTATCGGTAATAAACCTCGTATCAAATAAAACCTCATTCTAAAACCTTCGTACACTGCCGATGATGAAAGAAACACGCAGAAACTTATAACCACTTATCAGATAAACAAGTCATGGATCCCTCTCTCATCCGACAAGAACCAAAGCCAAATCCTAAGCCTACTTCCGATATTATCCTTCCAAATATATCATAATCAAATCTGATAGTATCCATTCTAGGTCCAATGACTTTATCTCATCAAATACAGCCACTCTACTAACCTGCCATACCAACACAACCTTAAGCCACTAACCGTGCAATCCATGCACCAATGCACGACAATTCAGATGCAACCAAAAATGAAAAATGACTCAAATAAGAGAACCGTCCCGCAAGCTCATTAAGTACCACCACAAACGCAATGCTACCAACCCATCACATATAGTAGGGTCAAGAAACATGAATCTAACTCAAAAGATCATATCACAACATAACTCCATTGCAATGTGCGACCCCATCCAAATACTGGTCCTTATGAAATACCTCAAGCCACAATGCTCAAAATCAACAACCACATGTAATTCGACATCAAGTGCACGAAGTGCATGACCATAACCATGGAGAAGAAAATAACACAATATACCACAACCCGGAAAGACCATAACCAAGGCGCAATCAACCAGTCAGCACCCCAATAACCATCTCGCTCAAATTCCGCTATAAGGCCCAAATAGAACTGCACCATGTGTGCATATAACTAACGAATCACCGCCCCTCGTAGCATAGAATAGTAACACATAGAACATATAAAAACATGAACAATCTCAACTCTAACCGAATGGCTCACCCCTCAACACTAACAGTTCTGAGTCAACAAATCTAACCCAGTGTAGAATGCACATCTCCCCCGAGCCTAATAATGGGCCCCAAATTAACTCCGGTCATCCCCAAATGGATATGTGGCCCTCCAAAAGTTCACAATGATATAATCATAGCACGTACTACTATCTAGTAAAATTTGTCCACCTCTCCACATTCTGCAACCCTGTAACATTCTGCTTCAAAGAACTCCCAGTCTCCAAACACATAGAAACACATGAATCACCATAGTCGATCCCAACTCCACCACTCGAATGACTAACACATATCTCATACATAATCATCCCCACAAGAAATACTTCTATAATTCTTCCATGACCACATAGAAAAATATGAACAACAGCAGTCGATCAACTAGGAGAGTAACGCAATACAAATTAAACTTCCGTAAGTCAAAACTCAGTGCGCCTTCTGAATGTACACTTTTCTCAGGTAATACTAACTAGTGCCCACATCTGAAATAGTCTGTGCTGCATAAACTCATGACCTTCCTTTTGAAACTGAATCGTATACTTACACATGCAAATCCTAATCTCACATCGTGCGCCGCCTCTATTAGGAAATCATATGAATATACGAGAACCTCCTTACCAACTCTGAGTCACAAGCAAACTACATACTCAATTAGCCAAAAACCTTTCACATGATCCCATATAGTAGAAAATCTCAATACACAGCATGCTCCTCACACCGGTAGGAAATATCCATATCAAACAGTGGTAGAAACCATCGAGAAGACAACCCATTTGCACATAACCAAGCCACCAGACCTCCAAATCCAAGAGTATTGCCAAAAATCACCCGTAGAGACTCACTACATCATAAGTACCCAAAGAACTGATCATATCCATTACTTTGTTGATCCAACCTACTACTAAGTTGTCCTATTTTCTCCGAGTTCCTCACGAATTACCCTCAAGGTGACACTTCTTCTTCCTAGAACACCACGATCCTTACCCAAAACTGACCGCAAGATATCCTAGCATAAAACTAAACCACCCTAAGGCCCATAAGCCACCGTATTCCCTCTTAAACACCCCAAGAGTACTACAACCAAGACCCCCACTCTGAAGCGACCTTCTGTGAATTCTAGAGTCATTTCATTCACCTCCCTGACACTGAAATGTATAATACATAATGATATAGAAATATCGCGAGTCTGGACAGCTTCTAATACAGATCTCATATTCTGGCCATATACAAATCCAGAAAAATTCTCAATTGCTATACATAAGTCTTGAATCCATTAGAACCTTCTCGAGAGTCACTCACTCTATTCAAATCTCAATTGCACCGTCCAAATAGGCCGAACGGCCTGTGCCCCATTAGCACGACAACACCCAAAAGAAGTAACTCCGCCTTTACGCAACCGAGCAAAAATTCTTACTCCATGCACAGTACATCATTCACAAATAACAAATCAATAATTCCATGATTCCTATATACTCATAAAGTTTAATACACCATGTATCTAGAAATTTCCTTGCTTAAGTCATCCTCAAAATCAGCCTTTGTATGTCATAACCGATCCACAAGTATGCCTCAAACCAAAACCAATACAACACGTAAACATGCAATCAAATTATCGATATTAGACTCCCCCACTTAGCTCAATCCATAGATCAAAACACTCTATAACTCATAATGCCCATACTTTATTATTGCCATAATACCGCAGTGAGATTCAACTAAATTTGTAATGACTCGAGCGGTCGTGTTGAGCATTTTCACTCTGATCAATAGTTTAAGGGCATGATTAGCTCTGAATGATGTATTATGACTTGTGTGAATCGTCGGTTTTGGTTTCCAGGTTACTCGGTAGTGATTTGGAAGAATGAATTTTATGTTTGAAGCTTTAAGTTAGAACAGTTGACTAAGTTTGACTTTTGTATATTTGACCGAGAACGGAGTTTTGATGGTTCTGTTAGGTTTATATGGTGATTTTTGACTCGAGCGTATGCCTAGATTTGCATTTGGATAATTTTAGAAGGCTTCAACGCTAATTGGCGAAAGTTGAAAATTTAAAGGTTTGGAAAGTTTATAAGTTTGACCGAGAATTGACATTGAGGATATCAGATTCGGATTGTGGTTGTGGTAATTAGAATAGCTTCCTCATGTCATTTGGGAATTGTGTGCAAAATTTGAATTCATTTCGGGTTGATTTGATATGTTTCGGCGCGAGTTTTGGAAGTTGAAAGTTCAAAGTTCATTTTGGTTTGATTTGAAGTGTGATTAATCGTTTTGATTTTATTATGCATGATTTGAGGCCTTGAGTTACAGACGTGTTTCAGATCATTTTCCTTCATTTTGGCCTTGTTGGTTCCTACTGGTGTCTGGTGCACCAAGTCTTCTTCGCGATCGTGAAGTTAGAGGTGCGATTGCGTAGATGAAAAATTAGGAGTTGAGTAGTTGCTTCTTCGCATTCGTAAGTAGATGTACGCGTTCGCGTTGGTTTTTGAAGATTGGGCATCACGTTCGCATAGGGCTGAGCTGAGAGCTGAAGTTGGGAGCTTCTTCATCGCGTTCGCGTATGAGGGAACGCGGTCGTGAAGTATAGGAGTCTGTCTGCGTTTCGTTCACATGACTAGGTTCGCGATCGTGTAGCATATTTGTGGAGGCAGTATAGGTTATTCATCGCGATCGCGAAGGTTGTTCCATGATCGCGGTCCATTAATTTGCCCAGTGATTATAAAGTACTCTATTTCAAAGGTTTCGGTCATTTTTGCATATTTGGAGCTTTGGAGCTCAGATTGAAGCGATTTTGAGGCGCTTTTCACCATATGTATTGGGTTAAGTGTTCTCTACTCGGTATTATTTATATTTCTTAAATCTATCTTCATTTTTAGCATTTTGTTGATGATTTCAAAAGAGAAAGTTTGGGGGTTTTGACTAAAGTTACATAGAGCGTATTTTTGTGTTTTGAACATCAATTTGGAGTCGGATTTGAATGAAACTAGTATGGTTGGACTAGTAATTGAATGGGTTGTCAGATTGTGTGAGTTTTGTGAAGTTTTGAGGTGCGGGCCCAGGTTTGATATTTTGGTTGACTTTGGGCTTTTGATTAAACATTCATCCTTTATCATTTTCAATTGTTTCCTTGGGCTTCATTTGATGTATTTGAGTTGCTTTTGGCTATTTTCGAGTTGTTCGGAGGTCGGTACACGCGAGATGGCATTTTTGGAGCATCATTTGGCTTGCTCGGTATTGGATTTGGCTTGTTAGAGGTAAGTAACACTTATAAACTTGGTGCTGAGGGTATGAATCCCTGAATATACGCGTTATGTGTTTTGTGTGAGGTGACGCACATGCTAGGTGACGGGCGTGTGGGCGTGCACCGTATGAATTATGGCTTGGTTAATTCTGTGGTACTGTGTAGTTACTTCATCTTGTCTTTGTCCATGAAATTTCTATGTGATAGAGTAATTGAGATGGGATCCATGTAAGAAACCATGTTTAGTCTATATGCTTATTATGTTGGGGGCCAATAAGGTCATTTCTGTTGTTGAGGCATTTGCTTAAATTGCAGTTACATATTCAGTCATATTCATTCATTTGCATATCATATCTCAGTGTAACGACCCGGCCGGTCGTTTTGAGTATTATAACCCCGTTCCCTCATTTTCTGCTCAATTTATGCTTTATAATTGTTTTATGACTTACCAAGTTAGTTGGTTCACGTCTGGAAGGACTTCGGGGTAAAATGAGACATTTAGTCTCTTAATTGAAAACTTAAGTTGGAAAAGTTGACCGGATATTGACATATGTGTAAACAACCTCGGAATTGAATTTTGATGATTCCAAGAGATCCGTGTGGTGATTTTGGACTTAGGAGCATGTCCGAAAAATTATTTGGAGGTCCGTGGTGGAATTAGGCTTGAAATGGTGAAAGTCGAATTTTTGGAAAGTTTGACCGGGGGGGTGACTTTTTGATATCGGGATCGGAATTCGATTCTGAAAATTAGAATACCTCTGTTATGTCATTTATGACTTGTGTGCAAAATTTGAGGTCAATCGGACATGATTTGATAGGTTTCGGCGTTGTATGTAACAATTTGAAATTTCAAAGTTTATTAGGCTTAAATTGGGGTATGATTCGTGGTTTTAGCATTGTTTTAGGTGATTTGAGGGTCCAACTAAGTTCGTATGATGTTTTGGGACTTGATGGTATGTTTGGTTGAGGTCCCGAGGGGCTCGGGTGAGTTTTGAGAGATTAACGGATCATTTTTGGAATTGGCATGTTGGCTGAAGACTGCTGGTGTGTTTTTTCTAGTTTCTTTCTTCATATTCGTGAGTGGGCCCTTGCTTTCGTGAAGGGGAATTTGAGGTAGGCAAGATTTTCCCTTCGCGTGCGCGAGGGGGTCTCGCGTTCGCGAAGAGGAGCTGGGTTGTGCATTGCGTTTGCGTTTGGGTATCGCGTTCGCAAAGGGAAAAATATAGTGTGCATAGGTTTTTGCCTTCACGTTCGCAAAGGGGAGCTTTCATTCGCGAAGAAGTGCTCGGTAAAGCATCGCATTTGCAAGCAGTGTCTCGCATTCGCGAAGAGCAATATTGGGAAGCACGAGTTTGTGCTTCGCGAATGCGAGGGACCTGTCGCATTCGCGAAGAAGAGAGGTTTGGATAGAAAGTTTATGTTCTGAAGAGGCGATATTTGGAATATTTTCAAGGAAAACAATGGAGTAAGTGTTCTTAACTCAATATTAGTTAAATTACCCGAATCCATGGTTGTTTTTAACATTTAATGGGTGAATTAAGTTGGAAACATTTAGAAAACCCTCTTGGTTTAATTTGATGATTTGAGGATCGCGTTGACGTCAGATTTTGGTAAAATTGGTATGGTTAGACTCGTGGTTGAATGGGCTTTCGGATTTTGTTACTTTTGTTGGGTTCCGAGACGTGGGCCCCATTGGCGATTTTTGAGCTAAATTTAGGATTTTGTCGGAAAATTAGTATTTTCTTATGGAATTAATTCCAATAAGTTTTATTGACTGAATCGAATTATTTGTGGCTTGATTCGAGGTGTTAGGAAGCCAATTCATGAGGAAAAGACATTGCAGAATAAAGAATTACACGTCTGTACTTATCTTCGACAGGCTGTCGAACCCTTAGGAAAATTTCACTTTCTTGTATTTTGTCGTGCAAATTGTTGATTCCGGAAATTAATTTTTTTCATTTTATTCTCTCAGAAATGGTGAGGACACATAATATCGAATCGAACAGTCAGCCACCAGTGCCACCAGCTAGGGCCGCGAGAGGTCGGGGCCGTGGTAGAGGCTGGGGCTGAGGTAGAGGTCGGGAGGTAGCTCATACAGCAGTTTGAGCAGCACCTGTAGCACCACCAGTTGCTCCAGCTCAAGAACAGATTCCAGATATAGCTAAGACGACAGGACCAACTCAGGAACCAGCTGTGCCCATTGAGATTCCAGGCCTTCAGGAGACTTTGGCCCAGATATTGACTGTTTGGACTGGCCTTGCCCAGGTGGTTTCGGCTTAGGCCGCACCAGCCACTTCTTAGGCCGGGGGAGGTACTCATACCCCTGTTGCCCGTACTCCAGATCAGGTAGTACAGGGACTTCAGATACCGGGGGCACTACCAGCCCAGCCAGCTGTAGATGTTCAGGCCCCGGTAGTCCCCGTTATGGAAGATGATGAGCAGAGGAGACTTGAGAGATTTGGGAGGCTTCAACCGCCATCATTTAGTGGTTCTGAGTCAGAAGATGCTTGGGGTTTTCTGGATAAGTGCCAGCAAATGCTTCGAACAGTGGGTATTTTTGAGACCAGTGGGGTCTCGTTCACTACTTTTCAGTTTTCTGGAGTTGCCTTCAGATTGTGGGAGACTTATGAGAGGCGTAGACCGGTCGGTGTTGTACCACTTACATAGTAGGAATTCTCCATTCTCTTTTCGGAGAAGTTTGTGCTGCAGTCTCGTAGAGAGGAGCTGCGCAGACAGTTTGAGCAGTTACGTCAGGATGGTATGTCTGTGACGCACTATGAGATGAGATTTTATGAGTGGGCTCATCACACAATTTGGGTGGTTCCCACTGATAGGGAAAGGATTATGAGGTTTATTGATGGCCTCACATATCAGCTACGTTACTTATAACTCGGGAGAGAGTATCTGGTGCTACTTTTGATAAGGTAGTTGACATTACTCAACAGATAGAGATGGTCTGTAGCCAAGAGCATGGAGAGAGGGAGGCTAATAGGACTCGTGTTCCAGGTGATTTTAGCGGTGTTCCTTCCGAGGGTCAGTTTTACCAGGGTAAGGGTCGTCCTAACAGACATGCTCAGGCTGGTCTACCTAACAGACACGCTCAGCTGGGTCGTCCAGTTCACCATGGTGCATCATCCAGCCAGGGTTCATATAGTTCTCATCAGGGTCAGTCATCTCTTAGTGCCCTGCCAGCCCAGATTTCGTCCCGTGCTCCTTCAATTCAGGGTTCATTTGCACCAGGTGCTTCTAGCAGTTATTCTGGTTCTCGGGGCCCGATTTAGTCAGCACCACCACCAGTACCAGGGAGCTACTTTGAGTGAGGGTAATTTAGGCATATTTGGAGAAAATGTCCTCGTCACTCAGGAGGTCCAATGCAGCAGAGAAGTCAGACTATGACTTCAGCACCAGTTACTTCACCACCCACCTAGCCAGCTGGGGGTAGGGGTCTGTTAGTTAGGGGTCGCTCAAGAGGGGGAGGTCGATCAGGTGGCGGTCACGCCTGATTCTATGCTTTTCCTGCCAGGCCAGATACTATTGCTTCATATGCAGTGATCATAGGTATTGTTTCAGTGTGCCGCAGGGAGGCTTCTGTATTATTTGACCCTTGTTCCACTTATTCATATGTATCATCGTATTTTGCTCGTTATTTGGATGTGCCCCATGAGTCCTTAGTTTCACCTGTTCGTGTATCTATGCCGGTGGGAGATATTATTACCGTGGACCGTGTGTATCAGTCGTGTGTGGTAACTATTGGGGAACTGGAGACTAGAGTTGATCTTTTATTACTCGGTATGGTTGATTTTGATGTAATTCTGGGTTTGGATTGTGTCACGCCACAACCTTGGGAATCATGACCAGCGCTCAACTGAGTGAACCCGGCTGAGCAAGCCTGTTAGATCTTTCTACCCAATTCACCCATGATCAAGACAAGACGTGATTTCATTAATTAGACGGAAGGAAGTTCATACAAACAATATTAAACCATTTCAATAGCTATTGAGCATTTAGGTCCCAAAATACACATTTCTTACAATTCGAATGGAACGGGTGATCAAACACATCATAACTTACTTAGCATTCCAACACCCATATACAACTCACATAGTGTCTACGGAGCCTCTAAATATACAAAAGAGAGTAAAGATGGTGCCGACAATAAGGCCCCGGCTATACCTCAAAAGGTGACTACATTATAACCAAGAGGCACAATACATGACTCCGAAATGAAATGGCTCTCACCGAGTCCGCTGAGAAGAGGATGCAACACTACTTGTGATCAACATTATCTGCTATGTAACCACCTGCATCTATTTAAAGATGCAGCGCCCCCGAAAAAAAGGACGTTAGTATCGTCGAATAGCACTAGTATGTAAATCTAAACACCAACTCAATAGGATGAATAATAATACAAGAGGAACAATCAAGAATTCAATAAGGCTTCAAATAATATTAAGACAATAAGTTAAGGATCATATACGTGTTCAAGTTAATTTCCATATTATTAGGTTGTGTGATCTTTAGCACCAATATTCAACAATTCACAATACCTCTGTATTCTTAGACAGAGTCCGATCTCGGCTCGATCGGCTAGGCCATCTCATTTGAGACATTACCACAATTTCATTATAATTTCCATCACAATACCACCATGTGTGCGGCATGGCATCCGATTACGGCCCAATCGGCTAGGCCATCTCATTTGAGACATTACCAAAATTTCATTCACAATACCACTGTTTTCTTACATGGAGTCCGATCTTGGCCCGATCGGCTAGGCCATCTTATTTGAGACATTACCTTCTTCAATCAATCATTTCACATCGTACTTCTTAATAATTACAAAGTCATTCTTGGCACTTGGCCATAATTCATAATTCCAGTTCCCTTTTCCATGCACAAATATCATTATCAACATCAATAGGGCTTCCCATTCAAGACATTAATTCACATATGAGCAATTTAGGAAATCTTAGGCACACAGAGGCCTTTCACACAATTTGGCATAACAACCTTTATTTCAGTCTTAACATGAAGTTTTAACATTCCTAACACATATTCCACATTTTTGAACATATTCTAAAATGGTAAGATGACATGGTGAATCATTTCGAATAAACATTGAACAAACATCCTTCAACACAACCACACTAGGAAAAGCCAATTCAATAATGATCAAGGACTTACTCCAATTACATGAACACTGTGGGATTTGATTCTAAGAAGAAGGGGTTTTAGCCAACATACCTCAATTGATATTCTCAAACTCTAAAATGATCCAGAATTCTTAGCAACTTCAATCTATTTTAGAAATATAACAAGTTGAACCAAAAATTACGAAGATGATCGTGGTTTTAGCTCATTTGAGCATTTTATCAAACACTAGGTGTACATTAGGCTTCTAAGGCTCTTTTGTGGAAGACTCCATCATTTCCCAACCCACTCTCTATCATTTTTAGTTCACAACCTTCCCACATACTTCAAGGATACATGCATGCAAGACAACAACCCCCACACCCAATAATTGCCTCTCTAATTACCCCAGTGTTTGACAAAATTTCGAAATTGAGACCTAGAACATAGATTCTTACCTTTAGGGTGAAGACTTCCTTTGTTAATCCTCAATGATTGAGAAAGAATTGATGGGTAATGGTTAAAGATTGCTCCCCCACTCTAAGAACTATCCCTCTCACTCTAAAATATCAGAAATGTGCTCAAAATGGACTATGGGGTGTGTTTTAACGGAATTGGGTCGGGTTTAAAAACCCCTAAAATGAAGCTCCGGAACTGGTTTTGCGATGGCATATGCGACCGCATAGTGGTTATGCGGTCTGCGAAATGACCTCAAAAATGGGTGCCAGAGCTGGAAAGAAACTGACCTGGCTTGTGGTCACTATGCGGCACACATACCTGTTCTACGGTCGCATAATGCATCGCAGAACGGTTCTGCGATCGCATAGTGCGCCGTAGAACCTCCCTCCAAATAATCCCAAGGCGGGATATGCGACAAGAATAAGGCACGCGAAACGGTTATGCTGTCACATAATGGCCGCGAAATTGGGCATCAAAAATGCCCCAAAAATCTGCCCTACTCTGCAACCAGTCTGCGGTCCACAAAGTGGTTCTGCGGCCACAGATTGGGCCGTAGAAATACATATTTCTGCCCAATATTTTTCTTCAACTCCCCGATGCACTGTTCGAAGAATTTCTATTATTATTAACCTCTACGCCTACTTTGGAATCACGCAATCCGGGTTTTTAGGAACAATTTTATGGGGCCTTACATCCTCCCCCACTTAAGATTATTCGCCCTCGAATAAGGATCAGGGTCTGCTATTAGCACCTTATACAACTCATGTTTTGTTTCATACCCTTCACCAGCAACCCCAAATTTAACTAACTTCCCAAATTTCCAAAACTTTCGCCAGAGTTTCCTTTGTAACTAGGCCTATCCACCTGTCAGAGAGCCCCAGAAATATATCTTACAAACATATGCACAACTCAATGACGTAACAAACTCATAACAGTACCAACCGTGGCCTCATAAACAACACATAATCAAACGGAACACCTTTACATTAGCTGAACAAGTGATACAAAAGTCATAGGTGACAAGTTCATAAAAGAAAGGATTACACAGCTATTCAAACAAGGATACTTCTTCTTTATTTCTTCCTCGGCCTCCCACATGGCCTCTTCAACCTATTGGTTTATCCAAAACACTTTCACGGAGGCAATTTCTTTGTTCCTCAACTTTCAAACTTGTCTATCAAGAATGGTAACCGGAATTTCCTCATATGACAATTATTCATTAACCTCAATGGTCTCAACCGGAACGATAGCTGATGGATCTCCAATTACCTTCTTCAACATGGACACATGGAATATCGGGTGCACTAATGACATCTCGGGTGGTAGCTCAAGCTTGTACGCCACCTGACCGATCCTATGGACGATTCAGTACGGCCTGACATACCTCGGACTCAATTTCCCTTTCTTACCAAATCGCATTGCTTGTACTCCTGTTTCCCGTACTCCATATGAAGCAGCCCGTATTCATATTAGATGCTCATGTACTCAATGACACTAGATTTTGGGGAGTGTTCATATCAGTATTTTTGGGATTTTGTATTCTATTTAATTATTATATTTTCAAACTTAAAAGAAATTATGGTTTATTGTGATTATCGGCTTGCCTAGTATCGACATAGGTTCCATCACGATAGGTTGGGATTTTGAGTCGTGACAAATTGGTATCAGAGCATAGGTTGCATAGGTCTCACGAGTCATGAGCAGGTTTAGTAGAGTCTTGCGGATCGGTACAGAGATGTCTGTACTAATATTCGAGAGGTTGCAGAACCCTTAGGAAAATTTCACTTTCTTGTAATCTGTCATGCGAATTTGTTGATTCCGAAAACTAAATTTCTGTTATTCTATTCTCTCACAGATGGTGAGGACACGTACCAGATCGGACGGTCAGCCACTAGTGCCACCAGTTAGGGCCGCGTGAAGTCGGGGATGTGGTAGAGGCCAGGGCCGAGGCAGAGGTCGAGGAGTAGCTCGTACCACAATTGGACCAGCACCTGTAGTACCACCAGTTGCTCCAGCTCAGGAGCAGATAACAGATATAGTTGAGTCGACAGGACCAGCTCAGGCACTAGCTGTGCCCATTGAGATTCCAGGCCTTTAGGAGAATTTGGCTCAGATATTGATAGTTTGCACTGGTCTTGCTCAGGTGGTTTCGGCTTCGGCCGCACTTGCCACTTCTCATACTGGGGGAGGTACTCATACCCCTGTTGCCCTTACTCTAGAAGAGGTAGTAGAAAGACTTCATATACCAGGGGCACTACAGCCCAGCCGGTTGCAGCTGCTCAGGCCTCGGTAGTTCCTGTTATGGCAGATGATGAGAAGAGGAGACTTGAGAGATTGGATAGTCTTCTACCTCCATCATTTAGCGGTGCTGAGTCAGAGGATGCTTAGTGTTTTCTAGATAAGTGTCAACGGATGCTTCAGACAAAGGATATTCTAGAGACCATTGGGCTCTCATTCAGTACTTTTTAGTTTTCTGGGCTGCCTTCCGATGGTAGGAGGCTTACGAGAGGTGTAAGCTTGTCGGTACAGCACCCCTTACCTGGAAATAGTTCTCCGGTCTATTACTAGAGAAGTTCGCGCCTCAGTCACGCAGAGAGGAGTTGCACAGGCAGTTCGAGCAGCAGCATCAGGGTGATATGTCTGTGACACAGTATGAGATGAGATTTTTAGAACTGGCCTATCATGCTATTTGGCTGATTCCCACAAACATTGAAAGGATCAAGAGGTTCATAGATGGCCTCACTTTTCAGCAAAAATTACTCATGACTAGAGAGAGAGTGCCTTGTGCTACTTTCGATGAGGTATTAACATTGCTCGTCAAATTGAGATGGTTCGCAGCCAAGAGCGGTTTGAGAGGGAGGCTAAGAGGCCTCGTGGTTTAGGTGATTTCAGCAGTGTTCCTTCAGGGGGTCAGTTTTACCACATTAGGGGTTGTTCTTACAGACACGCTCAGACGGGTCGTCCAGCTCATTGTGGTGCATCAGTTAGCCATGGTTCTTATAGTGCTCACTCAGGCCAGTCTTCATTCCGTGCACTACCAGTGCAGAGTTCTCATCATGCCTCGTCCGCTCAGGCTTCTACATGTAATTCTTCGGGTTGTCAGGAGTAGCAGTTCAGGCATAGAAAGGGTCGTTTTGAGTGCGAAGAATTGCGTCATTTCAAGAGAGATTGTCCTAGGCTGTTAAGTAGGCCTTTACAGTGGATTTCTCAACCGACAGCACCAGCACTAGTAGTTACACCGCCCGCCCAGCCAGCTCGGGGTTGTCCAAGAGGGGGAGGCCGGTCAGGTGGCGGTCATGCCCGATTTTATGGTTTTTCAGCCAGGCCAGATGTTGTTTCTTTAGATGTAGTGATAACATGTATTGTTTCAGTGTGCCATATGGAGGATTCTATATTATCTAACCCTGGCTCCACTTATTCATATGTATCATCGTATTTTGCTCATTATTTGGATATGCCTTGTGAGCCTTTAGTTTCACCTGTTTATGTATCTACACCGGTGGGCGATATTATTACTGTGGACCATGTGTATCGATCGTGTGTGGTAACTATTGGGGAACTAGAGACTAGAGTTGATCTCTTATTACTCAGTATGGTTGATTTTGATGTAATACTGGGTATGGATTGGTTGTCTCTATGTCATGCTATTCTGGATTGTCATGCAAATATCGTGACATTGACGATGCCGGGGTTGCCAAAGGTTGAATGGAGAGGTTCTCTAGATTTTGTTCCTAGCAGGGTAAGTTCTTATTTGAAGGCACAACGTATAGTTGGAAAGGGATGTTTTTCATATTTGGCCTTTGTGAGAGATGTTAATGCAGATATTCCTATTATTGATTAAGTACCTGTCGTGCAAAAACTTTTTGGATGTATTTCCTGCAGACCTGCCTGGTATGCCACCCGACAGGGATATTGATTTCGGTATTGACTTAGTGCAGGGCACTCAACCCATTTATATTCCTTCGTATAGTATGGCACCAGCTAAGTTAAAAGAATTGAAAGAGCAACTTCAGGAACTCCTTGAAAAGGGGTTTATTAGGCCTAGTGTGTCACCTTGGGGTGCATCGGCTCTGTTTGTGAAAAAGAAAGATGGTACTATGCGGATGTGCATTGATTATAGGCAGTTGAACAAAGTTACAATCAAGAATAAATATCCCTTGTCGCGTATTGATTACTTATTTGACCGGCTTCAGGGAGTGAGGGTGTTCTCCAAAATTGATTTGAGATCGGGGTATCACCAGTTGAAAATTCGGGATTCGGATATTCTAAAGACAACATTCAGAACTCGTTATGGCCACTATGAATTTATTGTGATGTCTTTTGGGCTAATCAATGCCCCAGCAATATTTATGCATTTGATGTATAGTGTATTCCAGCCATATCTTGATTTATTTGTCACAGTATTTATTGATAATATCCTGGTGTACTCACGTAGCCATGAGGAGCATGCAAAACACTTGGGTATTGTATTACAGAGGCTGAGAGATGAGACTCTTTATGCCAAATTTGCGAAGTGTGAGTTATGGCTTAGTTCGGTGGCATTCTTGTGACATATATTGCCCACTGAAGGAATTAAGGTGGATCCGAAGAAAATAGATGCAGTTCAGAGTTGGCCTAGGGCATCTTCAGTTAATGAGATTCGGAGTTTTCTCGGCTTGGATGATTATTAGCGTCGCTTCGTGGAGGGATTCTCGTCTATTGCATCGCCTATAACTAAATTGACCCAGAAAGGTGCTCCGTTCAGGTGGTCGGATGAATATAAAGAGAGCTTTCAGAAGCTCAAAATAGCTTTGACTACAGCTCCAATATTAGTATTGCCTACAGGTTCAGAGTCTTATACTGTGTATTGTGACGCATCGCGTATTGATCTCGGCGCAGTGTTGATGCAAGATGGTAGGGTGATTGCCTATGCATCCAGATAGTTAAAGGTACATGAGAAGAATTATCCAGTCCACGATCTTGAGTTAGCAGCTATTGTTCATGCCTTAAAGATTTGGCGGTATTACTTGTACGGTGTCTAGTGTGAGGTATATACCGATCATCGGAGTCTACAAAATTTGTTTAAACTAAAGGATCTTAATTTGCGGCAGCGGAGGTGGTTAGAGTTTCTTAGGGATTATGATATCACTATTCTCTATCATCCCGGAAAGGCCAATGTAGTGGCCGATGCCTTGAGCCATAAGGCAGAGAGTTTAGGAAGCTTAGCATACTTACCGGTAGCAGAGAGGCCTTTAGGCTTAGATGTTCAGGCCTTGGCCAACCAGTTTGTTATATTGGATGTTTCCGAGCCAAATCGAGTTTTGGCTTGTGTGGTTTCTCGGTCTTCTTTATATGATCGCATCAGAGAGCGCCAATATGATGATCCATATCTGCTTTTACTTAAGGACACAGTTCGGCACAGTAATGCTAAGGAAGTCACTATTGGAGATGACGGTGCATTACGGATGCAGGGCAGGCTATGTGTGCCCAATGTAGATGGTTTGCGTGAGATGATTCTCCGGGAAGCTCATAATTCGCGGTTCTCTATTCATCCAGGCACCGCGAAGATGTATCAAGATTTGAGGCAACACTATTGGTAGAGGCGAATGCAGAAAGATATAGTCGGATTTGTAGCTAGGTGTTTAAATTGTCAACAGGTAAAGTACGAGCATCAGAGACCGGGCGGATTACTTCAGACACTTCAAATTTCGGAGTGAAAGTAGGAGCGCATTACCATGGACTTCGTAGTTAGGCTCCCACGGACTTTGGGAAAGTTTGATGTTGTTTGGGTGATAGTAGATCGGTTGATCAAGTCCGCACATTTCATTCCAGTTGGTACTAGTTATTCTTCGGAGCTGTTGGCTGGGATTTATATTCGCGAGATTGTTTGCCTACACGGTGTGCAAGTGTCCTTCATTTCATATCGGGGTACGTAGTTTACATCACAGTTTTAGAGAGCAGTGCAACAAGAATTGGGCACACATGTCCAGTTGAGTACAACATTTCACCCTCAGACGGACGGATAGTCCGAGCGCACTATTAATATATTAGAGGATATGATACACGCTTGTGTCTTTGATTCTGGGGGTTCTTGGGATCAATTTCTGCCACTCGCGGAGTTTGCTTATAATAATAAATACCAATCAAGAATTCATATGTCTCTGTATGAGGATTTGTATGGGAGACGGTGCCGATCCACGGTGTGTTGGTTTGAGCCGGGTGAGGCTAGGCTATTGGGTAATGACTTGGTTCAGGATTCTTTAGAGAAAGTCAATGTGATTCAGGAACGGCTTCGCACGACGCAGTCTAGACAGAAGAGTTATGCCGACAGGAAGGTTCGTGATGTTGTTTACATGGTTGGGGAGAAGGTTCTACACACGATTTCACCCATGAATGTGTTGAGGTTCGGGAAGTAGGGAAAGTTGAGCACTCGGTATATTGGGCCTTTTGAGATACTTCAAAAAATTGGAGAGATGGCTTATGAACTTGCTTTGCCACCTAGTATATCAGGTGTTCATCCAGTGTTCCATGTATCCATGCTCTGAAAGTATGTCGGGGATCCGTCTCATATTCTGAATTTCAGTACAGTATAGTTGGACAGTAATTTGACTTATGATGTGGAGCCGATGGCTATTTTAGACCGGCAGGGTCGAAAGTTGATGTCAAAGAGCATAGCATCAGTGAAGGTGTAGTGGAGAGGCCAGCCAGTCGGAGAAGCTACTTGAGAGATTTAGCAGGAGATGCAGAGCAAATATCTATGCCTATTTGACACTCCAGGTATTATTCTAAACCCGTTCGCGGGCAAACTTTTGTTTAAGAGGGGGAGAATGTAACGACTCGGCCGGTCATTTTTAGTATTATAACCCCATTCCCCCATTTACAACTCCATTTATGCTTTACAATTGTTTTAAGACTTACCGGGTTAGTTGGTTCGGATCCGGAAGGAATTCGGAGTGAAACGAGACACTTAGTCTCATAATTGAAACATTTAAGTTAGAAAAGTTGACCGGATGTGGACTTATGTGTAAACAACCTCTGATTTGAATTTTGATGACTTTTATAGCTCTGTATGGTGATTTTGGACTTAGGAGCATGTCCGACAAATTATTTGGAGGTCTGTAGTGGAATTAGGCTTAAAATGACAAAAGTCAAATTTTTGGGAAGTTTGACCGGGGGGTTGACTTTTTGATATCGGGGTCGAAATCCGATTCTAAAAATTTTAATAGGTCTGTTATATCATCTATGACTTGTGTGCAAAATTTGAGGTCAATGGGACATAATTTGATAGGTTCCGGCGTCGTTTGTAAAAACTTGAAATTTCAAAGTTCTTTAGGCTTGAATCCGGGTGTAATCGGAGTTTTTGATGTCATTTGAGGTGGTTTGAGGATTCGACTAATTTTGTATCGTGTTATAAGACTTGTTATAATGTTTGGTTGAGGTCTCGAGGGCCTCGGGGTAATTTCGGGTGGTTAACGGCTTGATTGGAGTTGAGGAATGCAGTTGAAGTGCTGTTGCTACTGATGTAAATGTGCCTGCGGAGTGGGCACCGCATGTGCGAGCCCGTAGAAGCAAAGGAGGAAGTGCAAAAGCGGCCAAGGAAGAGTTGAGCAGAAGCCGCAGGTGCGATGATTTTCCCGCACCTGCGATGGTCGCAAAAGCGAGAATTTGGGCGCAGATGCGAGTTTAGCCGCAGATGCGATATGGCTTTCCGCACCTATGATGAGCGCAGATACGGTCCCTTGATCACAGAAGCTGAGGCAGGCTTAAGTGGTTTTCCGCAGAAATTGAGCTTTGACCGCAGATGCGGCTCTGCAAATGCGGAAATGGAGTCGCATGTGCGAAACTCCTGGACAGAAAGTTAAAAACAGAGGAGTCCAAGATTTTGTCCTTTTTTACATTTCCAAAAGCAGGTGAGGCATTTTTTGAGAGAGAAATCACGGGAAATTTTGAGGTAAGTCCATTGTGATCCTTTCTACTCTATATTATTGAATTATCATAGAATAATCCGACTATCTTACATGTTTTTGAGGTGTAAATTGGAGATTTGAACTTAGGGATTTGAAAATAAGATTTGATAATTTGGAGGTCGAGTTGAGGTTGGGGTTTTGTAAAATTGGTATGGTTAGACTCGTGATTGAATGGCCTTTCGGATTTTGTAACTTTTATCGGGTTCCGAGACGTGGGCCCCACAGGTGATATTTTAAGTTAAATTTCAGATTTTTATGGAAACATTGTATTTTAATATGGAATTCATTCCAATAATTTTTATTGACTGAAACGAAATATTTTTGACTAGATTCGAGGAATTCAGAGGCCGAATTGCGAGGCAAAAGCATTGCAGAATAAGAATATTACGGTTTGAGATAAGTAACAGTAATTAATCTGGTCTTGAGGGTATGAAACCCCAGATATTTTATCATGTGATTGTTTTGGAGGTGACACACATGCTAGGTGACGGGCGTGTGGGCATGCACCAAGGGGATTGTGACTTGGTCCGTCCCGTGAAACTGTAAAGTTGAATAACTTGTTGTTAACTATATGTTGTCTATATGCTGAAGAAGTTTGACTGTAAATCATGTCAAAAATCATGCTTAGGCTATGTGATAGTACTGTTGGGACACATAAGGGTCGCGTACTTGTTGAATTATTTGCTAATTGTTGTCTTGTACTCAGTCATGATTTTTCTTGTGTATCATACCTCAATCTTTCTTGATAGTTGTTGATACACTATGTTATCTTTGTTTGGTCTGATCTTTTGATTTGCGAGAGCCCGAGAGACTAGAGAGGTTGAGGCCGAGGGCCTGTCGGTGAGGTAAGGATATTATGGCATGTGAGTTGTGCGTGCAGCACATGAGTTGTCCATGCGGATTATGGTGCTTGGGCTGTAGGATCCCCTCTGTAGTCTATACACCCCCAGTGAGCGAGGGTACCCATTGAGTGTGAGTGCTGAGGGTTGAGAGCCGAGTGGTTGAGCTGTTGTGACGAGTGGAGTGACTGTTTCCCTGAGAGGTTGTACTTGCTTTGGAACTGTTGTTCCACTTAGTTGCTATCTTTCATTGTTGTGAAATTGTCTGAAAAATTTTATATCCGGATTATATGAACTTGAACTGTATAAAATTGATTTGACTTAAACTGCTGGATTTGAAAGTATGTCTATTCTTTGCTAGAATTACTGAAAATGAACTATAACTGTGTAGCTCGTCATTATCTTCAGTCCCTTAGTTATTATTGTTACTTGCTGAGTTGGTTGTACTCATACTACACCCTGCACTTCGTTTGCAGATCCAGGTGTTTCTGGACATAAGATTTTCCGAAGATTTAGAGATAGCTGTCGTGTTTTGCAAACCTTGTCTCTCCTTTCCCTATCTCCATGTTTAATATATTTGGTCTTAGACTATTATAGACCGTATTTTCCAGACATGTATTCATATTAGATGCTCATGTACTCAGTGACACCAGGTTTTGGGGAGTGTTCGTATCAGTATTTGTGGGATTTTATATTGTATTTAATTATTATTTTTTTCAAACTTAAAAGAAATTATAGTTTATTGAGAGTATAGGCTTGCCTAGTATCGAGATAGGCGTCATCACGACAGGTTGGGATTTTGGATCGTGACACCTTTACTCCCCTAAGTTGTTGCGTGAAGGGGTTTGTTCTCTTGTGGATAGAAGTTAGAGGGTATTGGTTAGCCCTGAAGATGATCGTGATCGCGGATGATATGCACATTTCATTTCTGCTCCCACTAGTGGATTAGTGGGTGAAGAGAACACGCCTTTCCTAGAAAAATGGAATTATGCACATACGTTTTCTTCTGCTTTTTCTTTTTCTATATTCCTTGCATAATTTCTTGTAATTAGGTACCCATTTTGAAGCAACCATGGAAGTTTTATTAGATTCCCGACATCCGTGCTTGGGTAGAAAAAATGTTAACTGCTACTCCCATGGACAACAGATCTTGGAAATTCCTATCCCATAAATTTGGTTGGAAGGTGAAGATGCACGGTACGTTTTATCTTCAGGGTTCTTTTTTCTTATATTTGTTTATACAACAACCTCTTATCCTTCCCTTTCCTTTTTGTTAGGATTTTCTATTCGCGGTATTAGCCCCACATATGTTCAATCGACTAGACTTTTCGTGAGTCTTGCTCAGGAACAGATTCTGAGTGCTTTTTCTTCCAAAAAGAAGACTGACGAAGCCCGTGGCTCTAACGATGAAGAAGAAATGAAGGAATTATCTCTGGTAAGAAAGCCATGGGTTAGAAGACGCATGGTTTTTGATGATGAGGCTCCCCCCTCTCATAACCTTCCCTCCAGTGCAATTCCTTTTAGACTCAAAGGTGAGCCCGAGAACGTTCCTTTAGTGATTTCTGATAAAGATGTTGTTGACCCCCCATCAAATTCTATTGATAGATTGTTTGCTCAAGGCTTCGAGGGTAAAGAAGGTTTCGGGCCTGTCTCTAAAGAATTGCCTCTTGCTTCCCTTCCAGCTTCATCTTCCATCAACACCTCAGTGCCCTTACCTGATGTTACTCCATTTGTTACTCTCGTGGTTGTTTCTCATACAGAGGCTGAAACTTCTAGTAGCAGGAGAGAGATGAGAAGAGTTATAATTGAGGTCCCCGGGGATGGGAACTTATTGAGAATATCTGGTCAAGCCAACGTGAGGTTGAAGCCACTGATTGGCCCCGTGGATAAGAAGAAATTAGAAAGCCACAACTCATTGACTCTAATGAACGATATCGTTCATTCTTCTTTAAAGGTACAAACTTATATTTATGTTCCTTTTTCTTTCTCATTCATAACACTTCTTCCTATACTTTCTTTTTTGTTTTTTGCAGATTAATCTGATTGGTACCGAGCTTATGGAAAGAGTTTCTCATGCTGACCAGCAAGTTATGGAATTGTTCGCCGAAGTTGATAATTGGAAGGAACAATTCTAAGGTCTTCAACTGGAGAAGGAGGTTCTTGCAGAAGAGAAGAGCGCTTTGGAGCGTCAAATGAAGGTGGTTTCTAGCAGAAGAGAAGAGCGCTTTGAAAAAGCCTCTTCCAGTCAAGTTAGGAAGGACAAGGATATACTGGATTCCTATTTTGATGAATAACTTTCCAAGGAAACTAAATAGATAAGGAGTTTGAAAGAACTTAATCAAAAAGACAGCCTTTGATGTTCAGACGCTTACCCAAGCTCTTCCAGTCAAGTTGGGAAGGACAATGATATACAGGAGAATTGGTTCAGATGCTTACCCAAGCTTAGGAGGATCGTTGCTCCTCTGCAGATAAAATTCAATTCTTGGAAAGTTCTTCTGCTCCTTTGAAAATAGCCTTAGATGTCTCAGTAACAGAAAAAGAAGAGTTGAGAGCTAAATTTGATCAATGAGAGAAGGATTATGAGGCTCTCAAAGATAAGTTATCATTGGATGTGAGCTGGGCCTTTTTTTATCACTTGCCTCGAGACTATGATTGAAGCCAACCAGGAGGGTTTTGACCTTAAGGTTGGTAGAGCCAATATTCATGCCTCTCCTGGTCAAGTTAATTTTTCTTCTCCCGTTGAGGATGCTCCTTAGTTTTGTCCGTCTTTTTTAACTTTTATTTTTGGTCTTTCGCATGTTGTTTTTTCCCTTAGCTTAATTTTTGCGAATTTTAATGACAGATTAGTGCCTTTTGGTTTTATAAACGTTTTGGTTCCTTTTACCATATATCATGCTCTTTGATTTTTTTTATGTTTGAGCTTTTTCTTGCATTTAAGAATACCTTAGCAATCCATGTCTTTGTTAAACACAAGGTTTTATAAAAGAGGTCCTTTTTACGCTAACAACACTGATGAAGATGACGTCTCATCTTCATATTGGTGAAAATATATGAAACATGAAGTAGTCATGAGTGAAGAAATAATTTGAGGAAGTTATGATGCCTCGAGGATTGGCCTTGGAGCGGTATTGATGCAGGACGGTAGGGTGATTGACTACGCGTCTAGGCAGTTGAAGGTGCATGAGAAGAATTATCCGGTTCATGATCTCGAGTTAGCAGCTATTGTTCACGCCCTGAACATCTGGTGTCGTTATTTGTATGGTGTTCCCTGTGAGATTTACACTGATCACCGGAGTTTGCAGTACTTGTTCAGGCAAAAGGACCTTAATTTGCATTAGCGGAGGAGGTTAGCGCTACTTAAAGACTATGATCTCACTATATTATACCACCCGGGGAAGGCCAATGTAGTGGCCGACGCCTTGAGTCGCCGGGCAGAGAGTTTGGGGAGTTTCCCAGAGATGTGACTATTGGTGATGACGGTGTGATGAGGATGTAGGGCTAGATCTATGTGCCCGATGTAGATGGGCTTCGAGAGTTGATTCTTGAGGAGGCCCACAGCTCGTGGTACTCCATTCATCCCGGTGCCACGAAGATGTACCGGGATTTGAGACAGCACTATTGGTGGAGGAGGATGAAGAAGGATATAGTTGGGTTTGTGGCCAAGAGTCTCAACTGTCAGCAGATCAAATATGAGCACCAGAGGCCAGGTGAATTACTTCAGAGGTTAGAGATCCCAGAGTGGAAGTGGGAGCGGATCACCATGGACTTTGTAATTGGACTTCCATAGACTTTGAGAAAGTTCGATGCTATTTGGGTGATCGTGGATCGGCTGACCAAGTCAGCTCATTTTATTCCAGTGTTGACCACTTAATCTTCTGAGAGATTGGCTGAGATTTATATTAGAGAGATTGTCCGCCTTCATGGTATTCTAGTATCTATCATTTCAGATAGAGGTTCACAGTTCACATCACGATTTTGGAGAGCCGTACAGCATGTGTTGGGTATTAGGGTGGAGTTGAGCAAAACCTTTCACCCTCAGACGGACGGGCAGTCCGAGCGCACGATTCAAATTCTTGAGGATATGCTCCGTGCCTGTGTGATGGAGTTCGGAGGGTCATGGGACCAATACTTGCCACTTGCAGAGTTTGCTTACAACAACAGTTACCAGTCCAGCATTCAGATGGCACCGTATGAGGCTTTGTATGGTAAGCGATGTCAGTCCCCAGTGGGATGGTTTAAACCGGGCGAAGCCCGATTGTTGGGTACATATTTGGTCCAGGATGCCCTGGATAAGGTGAAGGTGATTCAGGAGAGACTTCGCATAGCCCAGTCCAGGCAGAAGAGTTATGCGGACCGAAAGGTTCCTGACTTGGCATTTATGGTTGGTGAGTGGGTCTTGCTTCGGGTATCGCCTATGAAGGGCGTCATGAGGTTCGGGAAGTAGGGAAAGCTGAGCTCGAGGTTCATTGGTCCTTTTGAGATATTTTGAGCTTGCCTTGCCTCCCAGCCTAGCAGGAGTTCACCTAGTATTCCACATGTCTATGCTCTGAAAGTATCACTATGATCCGACTCATGTATTGGATTTCAGCTCAGTCCAGCTGGAAAAAGATCTATCTTATGTTGATGAGCCAGTAGCCATTTTGGACAGGTAGGTCAGAAAGCTCAGGTCAAAGAATATTGCTTCAGTAAAGGTCCATTGGAGAGGTCAGTCGGTCGAGGAGGCGACTTGGGAGACCGTGCAGGATATGCACAGCCAGTACCCTCATCTTTTCATAGTCCTATGTATTTCTTTATACTCGTTTGAGGACGAACGATTGTTTTAAGAGGGGGAAGATGTAATGACCCGCCCTGTCATTTTAAGAATTAGAGCCTTGATCCCCTAATAACTATTTCCCCACGTTTGTTTCCTCTATTGGGACTTACCGGAGTGATTGGATATGGAATTCCGAGAGTTTTGGGACAGTTAGTCCCTAGTTGTAAGTTTAAGACTTAGAATTTAGACTGTAGTTGGAACTGTGTAAAGAAGGCTCCGGAATAAAATTCCGTTGACTCCGTTAGCTCCGTTGAGTGATTTTGGGGTTAGGAGTGTGTCCGGAATATATTTTGGAGGCATGTAGTAGATTTAGGCTTGAATTGGCGAAAGATAGTTTTTCGGCGATTTCGGCCGATAGTGAAAATTTTGATATCGAGCTCGAAATGGAATTCCAAAAGTGGCTATAGGTTCGTAATGTCATTCGTCACCTGTGTAAAAAATTTGAGGTCATTCGGACTAGATTTGATGTGGTTCGGTGTCGTTGTAGAATTTGAAAAATTTTAAATGCTTAGGCTTGAATATGTGCTTAATTCATGATTTTGGTGTTGTTCTATGTGGTTTGAAGGCTCGTCTAAGTTCGTATGGTGTTTTAGGATTTGTTGGTATGTTTGGTTGAGGTCCCAGGGGCCTCGGGTGTGTTTCGGATGCTTAACGGAATGAATTTGGACTTAGATAAAATCTGGTGCTTTTGCTGGTTCTCCTGTAATCGCACCTGCGCAAGGCTGCCCGCAGGTGTGAGAAAATTGGCACAGAAGCAGAGTTGGGTGGATTGGTCAGGGGTCGCAGGTGCGTGGGAAAAGGCCGCATCTGCGATGCCTGCAAATGCGTAAGACTGTTCGCAAGCGCAAGTTACGCAGAAGCGGAAGGAATTTCTGCAGGCGCGGCCCTTTCGTCACAGGTGCGAAGGCAGAGGGGGAAGGTGAATTGCACAGATGCGTGCTTTTTCCGCACAAGCGCACCCGCAGGTGCGAGCCCAGATTCCGCAGGTACAGAAATACCTGGGCAGTGGTTAAAATCGAAGAGCTTCGCGATTTGTGTCATTTTTGACTTTGCAAACTCGGTTTAGGGTGAATATTTATAGCATATCAAGGCATTTCTTGAGGTAAGTCCCTTGTGCTTATTTTTTATCAATAATCTTGCTTTGCCATGTATTTTCCCACCTAGTTAGTATGTATTTAAGGTGAAAAGTGGAAGTTGGAGGTTAGGGATTTGAAAGTTTGATCTGTGGATTTGGAGGACTATTTGGTGTTGGATTTTAGTAAATTTGATATGGTTAGACTCGTGAGTGAATGAGTGTTCACAATTTAAAATTTTTACCCAATCCCGAGACGTGGGCCCGGGGAGACTTTTTGGGCAATTTTTCTAATTTTACGCTTTAGATTTAAATTAATTAGTTACTTGTAGTTATATTTACATTATGCAATTAATTTGAATAGATTCAGGCCATTTGGAGTCGGATACTCATGGCAAGAACGTGATATCAAGTTGATTTGAGCGGTTCGAGGTAAGTGGCTTGCCGTAACTTGTGTTGGGGACTTTACACTTAGGATGTTTTATATTAATTGATGTGTGAGCGCCGTGTACGTGAGGTGACGAGTGCGTACACGGGCTATTATTGCAAAAATTCTATTTTTCCTTTTTAAATCATAAACTGTTTTTCCTTATAAATTGCACTAATACGTTTAATTATTAAACTTAGACTAGAGAAGCATGCTTACGTGTTTTAACTACCTACTTCACATTTCGTGCGCCATGCTTAGTTAAGTCCCTACTTTCCTTATATGTGTTCAGTATAAACTGTATAACTCGATGCCATACCTGCCATTTCATCTTGCATTGCATATTTAAATTGGGACTACGGATGTATTTCGGGAGATCCCCCTATCTTGCATATTTATTTTGGGACTACGGACGTATTCCGGGAGAGCCCCCAGCACTACATA
This sequence comes from Nicotiana tabacum, assembly GCF_000715075.1. Classification (NCBI taxonomy): domain Eukaryota; kingdom Viridiplantae; phylum Streptophyta; class Magnoliopsida; order Solanales; family Solanaceae; genus Nicotiana; species Nicotiana tabacum. The sequence continues at coordinate 774 of NW_027438270.1, read as the reverse complement.
TTTACTTTGGGACTATGGACGTATTCCGGAAGATCCCCCTTGTACTGCATATTCATTCGGAACTACAGGACGGTATCCCGGGAGATTCCCTATTTGTGTCTACCTTGTTCTGAGCCGAGAACTCCCTTAACTGTTATATTTTCGAGGATTTATTTAATTGTGTTACCGTAAACTTTACTTATATCTTTTATTGTTTAATTTATTATATTTACTCCGGTAGGGCCTTGACCCGACCTCGTCACTACTCGACCGAGGTTAGGTTTGGTACTTACTGGGTACCATTGTGGTGTACTCATGCCCTTCCCTGCATATGTTTTCGTGTGCAGATCCAGGTGCGAGCTATCAGCCTCGGGGTTAGTGCGTGCTGCTGATTCTAGGAGACTTCAAGGTACTACTGCTTGCGTCCGCAGATCTTCGGAGTCCCCTTCTACTCCCTCGCCTAGAGAATTTCTTTATTATCTTCAGACTTTTGTATAGAGCTACATAGATTATAACAGCTTGTGACTTAGTGATATGCCGAGTGGTACTACTTTTGGCTATTCACAATATGCTTTTTATCTTTAAGATGTTGTGTTTTCTTTATATTTTTTGTAATATTAGGCTTACCTAATCGTAAAGACTAGGTGGCATCACGACACCTTACGGAGGGTTAATTTGGGTCGTGACAGTATCCTCCTGAAAGATATATGTGCATGTTAAAATCATGTGTTCGTAACAAAAATCATCCAGAAGGATCTATTGCTGAAGTATACAAAGATATTAAAGGATGAAAAT